>NC_090259.1:5313932-5383932 GCF_037325665.1 Littorina saxatilis | reverse complement strand
ATGACTGTAATCACAGTGTTTGGGTAACAACGGTATAGAGATACAGAAGGCACAGATGACTGTAATCACACTGTTTGGGTAACAATGGTATAGAGATACACAAGGTAAAGATGACTGTAATCACACTGTTTGGGTAACAACGGTATCGAGATACAGAAGGTACAGATGACTGTAATCACAGTGTTTGGGTAACAATGGTATAGAGATACA
Organism: Littorina saxatilis; assembly: GCF_037325665.1. Classification (NCBI taxonomy): domain Eukaryota; kingdom Metazoa; phylum Mollusca; class Gastropoda; order Littorinimorpha; family Littorinidae; genus Littorina; species Littorina saxatilis. Next base: position 5,383,722 of record NC_090259.1, on the reverse strand, counting down.
GAAGGTAAAGATGACTGTAATCACACTGTTTGGGTAACAGTGGTATAGAGATACAGAAGGTACAGATGACTGTAATCACACTATTTGGGTAACAATGGTATAGAGATACAGAAGGTAAAGATGACTGTAATCACATTGTTTGGGTAACAAGTGTGTGTGTGTGTGTGTGTGCGTGCTAAAAAGTATATTATCACATGGTCATGATCGAAAACACACACACACACTCACATACATACACACTAAACTCACTATTGCCGATTTCACAGAATGGGCTACTTGCCCATTACACGTAATCGGCTGCCGATTCCGCGTAATCGGCTGCCGAATTCGCAAAATAGGCAAGTTTTAGAGGCAATTTACGTGATTTTGGCAAAACGCTGCCGATTTTGCGTATTCGGCAGCGTTTTGTCGATTGCGGAATCGGCAATTACGTGAATTTGGCACGACATATATCTATATCTATATACAGCTTGTGTGTGTCTGTCTGTCTGTGTGTTCACGATTCACGGCCAAAGTTCTCGATGGATCTGCTTCAAATTTGGTGGGCATATTCAGGTAGACCCCGGACACAATCGTGGAAAATTTTGAACACGTGTGTGCTCTCAGCGCTGAACCGATTTTGGTTTTTCTGTACATCCATTCCCAGTAACTCTTCCTTATCTTCTCCAGTGTTTTGCGCGTTTATCTCCCTTCCTTCGTACAGTGCGCCGGCGAACCCGTACCCGGCGAAGCGGGTATTCATCTAGTCTATATCTATATACGGCTTGTGTGTGTGTGTCTGTCTGTCTGTGTGTTCACGATTCACGGCCAAAGTTCTCGATGGATCTGCTTCAAATTTGGTGGGCATATTCAGGTAGACCCCGGACACAATCGTGGAAAATTTTGAACACGTGCGAGCTCTCAGCGCGCAGCGCTGAACCGATTTTGGTTTTTCTGTACATCCATTCCCAGTAACATTTTCCAGTGTTTTGCGCGTTTATCTCCCTTCCTTTTGCCGGGTCCCCGGCGAAGCCGGGTATTCGGCTCTACTTCTTCCCGGCGCAGCCGTACCTGGCGAAGCGGGTATTCATCTTGTATATATATATAAACACAATAAAAAGTCAAAAACCAAGCCAGAATGTCGCATCTTTTAAAAAATTCAAATTTTCGGCCCGTATGCCTTCTTCAAAGGTTCACAGACCAAGCGTCTATATATATATATCAGCTGATAAGCTGAAAATGAGCGCAGCGAAAACATGCCACTTGCACTCAACTATCGTTCTGTAAAACTTCAAATGGTCTCGTCGATAACCACATGAATATAGGTCTTTGTTCCAACTTTCAAACTGTGAAGTTTCTATTGGTAAGACCAAAATTATCTGACCAATGAGCTGGTTGCTAAGGAAAAGGGTCTGGGGAAAGTCAAAATTGTTTGGGGATGTTTTTCTCAGAACCGTCATTTTGAGGGTTACCTTATGACTCGAAAAGGTTTCGCTCTTTTGGAAAATGGTTTCCACCACTGGGTACAGCATAAACATTCTTTTGGAAAATGTAGAAATTAAAAAATCATGCACTTGTGACAAAAAAACTTACTCTGTGGTGGAGGCCGGGTCACAATTTATACCCCTGAAATGACAAGTATGAGCTGAGCACATTTACACTTTGACAGGTGGGACTGATGTGAAGCAAGGCTTCCACAACAACTACAACATAGCGCACAACTACCAGCGCTCCAACAGTACTGGTAACCATGGTTACTGGAACACCAAGGTGCCGGCCGGTCTGCAAACCGTCGCGCCTCAGCACCAACAGGAGGTGAAGAAAGATCATTGTGATCGCTGTCTTTCTCTTGTTCTCACATTTATTAAGCAGTGTTCGGAAATAAGTCTGTATGTTTGTATATGGGTTGTGAATGAGTGCATTAACTCTTGCTTTTATTGAGGTAAACTTCCCACCAGATATTATAGACCATGAGTCAATGGTGAGTCGGAAACATGTGGAAAAGGAGTATTTATATATGTAGAAAGCTTGCCTCACTAAAAGTAATAGTATTCACTTTTTCACAACCCATACAAAACCAACAGAGTTATTTTCGGAATGTGTGTATTATGATGGCTTTATGTCCGTTTTTGCCAAATGTTTGTCGTGTTGTCTATGTTTGTCGTGTTGTCTATGTTTGTCGTGTTGTCTATGTTTGTCGTGTTGTATATGTTTGTCGTGTTGTCTATGTTTGTCGTGTTGTATATGTTTGTCGTGTTGTCTATGTTTGTCGTGTTGTATATGTTTGTCGTGTTGTCTATGTTTGTCGTGTTGTCTATGTTTGTCGTGTTGTCTATGTTTGTCGTGTTGTCTATGTTTGCATGGTATTGCATCCGTGCAGCTAGCAGACGTGTACATGTGTGGGTATGTGTTTGCGGTTAAGGCACCACATGCTTTGGCTGTGATGGTGAGTCATTGTTTTGTGACAACCTTTATTATTTTGAGTTTGATTTCTCTGTCAGTGTAACTCAGTGTAACTCTGTGGAACTCAGTGTGACTCGGTGTGACTCGGTGTGACTCGGTGTAAGACTCAGTGTGACTCAGTGTAACTCAGTGTGACTCAGTGTGACTCAGTGTGACTCAGTGTAACTCAGTGTGACTCAGTGTAACTCAGTGTGACTCAGTGTGACTCAGTGTGACTCGGTGTGACTCAGTGTGACTCAGTGTGACTCAGTGTGACTTAGTAAGACTCGGTGTAACTCGGTGTGACTCGGTGTGACTCAGTGTGACTCAGTGTGACTCAGTGTGACTCAGTGTGACTCAGTGTAACTCAGTGTGACTCAGTGTGACTCAGTGTAACTCAGTGTAACTCAGTGTGACTCATTGTGACTCATTGTGACTCGGTGTGACTCGGTGTGACTCGGTGTGACTCAGTGTAACTCAGTGTAACTCATTGTGACTCGGTGTGACTCATTGTGACTCGGTGTGACTCATTGTGACTCATTGTGACTCGGTGTAACTCAGTATGACTCGGTGTAACTCAGTGTGACTCAGTGTGACTCGGTGTAACTTCCCCTTTGAGACTTCTAGTTCTAATTTAAGACTCCCTCTTTTTTTTAGACCTTGTTTTATTCTTGCAGCAGGAGTTCTGTTCATAACTTCTGTAAATTAACCCCCATTTTAACTCTTTCAACACGTCCACCCTATGACATGACTATACACTCAGAACGCATGCGCCAAAGCATATAAATAGCCTGCTGACAACCAAAATTGGGACATTTTGAAAAAAATATTGTATTTTGAAAAAAATATTGTAAAAAAACTAGTACATGTGGGGATTTACTTTTTGCACACAATTAAAGAAAGATCTTTCATTGTTTCAGAAATGTACTTTGTATTTGTCAAAAGGCTTGTTGTGTTTGTGTGGTATGCTATTGAAAATGTCAACAATTTAAATAAAAAAAAGTCCAGAGGCACCACATAAATACTACAGACATGTTTGAAAATATGCACAAAATGTTGTTAGTGAATACTCAAAAAAGAATTTACTAACCTGAATGATACAATGAGATGACTGGGTGATGACTATGATGAATATATCCATGTAGAAGAAAAGAAACACTTGCTGTCACAGTATTTACAGTGCCACAGAGCACAGCTCAACGCAAAACGCCACACCACATTCCAGGCACCAGAATCGAGTCCCATTGCGTTGGGTTTTATCCATAGAAGAAAAGAAACACTTGCTGTCACAGTATTTACAGTTTTTGTATAAATGACTTGTTTAGAACTCGGTTTATGCACGGAGAACATCCTTCTTTGTGTGCCACACTTCGAAGCACGGCTCAACACAAAGCGCCACAGCCATGTGGCCACAGCCGGAACATTCCCGGCACCAGAATCGCGTCCGTCCGCTTGCATTGGGTTTTGGCCAAAGTAGCATTGACACCTCGAGCTCTTGATTTGGCTAACTCATTCACCCTCATCACTCACTTATCCATCTATCACAACACCACTGTTTCATGCACACACAGTCACTACCTTCCTTCTGCACGCCGCTTCGCTTCGCAACAACACTGACAACTCGCGACATTTTGGAATCCTAAATATGAAACTAAGGCATGGGTTGGTCCCGTCAATGACCTGTAGTATCCAAACTAACCAATGAAATCAACTGTTCTGGGAGTTATTTGTCGCGTATGGTAATGCAGCCGACCTCTGAACCTATGACGTGGGTTTTCGTATGGAAAATCCCCAGCGTGGTATTTTCCACTTCCAACGCTACTATTAAGGCGGTGTGAGGCGAAGCGACTCACGCACCTTACGCACGGATTCTGGCGGCGTGCTGACAACGGCATGATCAGTGAACGCTTGTATTCGGGCGGCGCGTCGCGAAAAAGTTAAGACTCCCTCCTTTTCAAGACCAGATTTTTGGAGGACCTTGAAAGGAGGTTCCACTGTAGCATGCTTGATGCCAATGGACGTGGTGAAAACAAGGGAAGCCAGTGTGTGAGGTTCCACCGTAGTGTGATGACAATGGACGTGGTGAAAACAAGGGAAGCCAGTGTGTGAGGTTCCACCGTAGTGTGATGACAATGGACGTGGTGAAAACAAGGGAAGCCAGTGTGTGAGGTTCCACCGTAGTGTGATGACAATGGACGTGGTGAAAACAAGGGAAGCCAGTGTGTGAGGTTCCACCGTAGTGTGATGACAATGGACGTGGTGAAAACAAGGGAAGCCAGTGTGTGAGGTTCCACCGTAGTGTGATGACAATGGACGTGGTGAAAACAAGGGAAGCCAGTGTGTGAGGTTCCACCGTAGTGTGATGACAATGGACGTGGTGAAGACAAGGGAAGCCAGCGTGTGTAATCAATAATGTATGATGCGCTGACTGTCAACCTGTGCTGTGTTCCAAGGCTGTACTGTGGTCCAAGGCTGTACTGTGGTCCAAGGCTGTACTGTGTTCCAAGGCTGTACTGTGTTCCAAGGCTGTACTGTGTTCCAAGGCTGTACTGTGGTCCAAGGCTGTACTGTGTTCCAAGGCTGTACTGTGTTCCAAGGCTGTACTGTGGTCCAAGGCTGTACTGTGGTCCAAGGCTGTACTGTGTTCCAAGGCTGTACTGTGTTCCAAGGCTGTACTGTGTTCCAAGGCTGTACTGTGTTCCAAGGCTGTACTGTGTTCCAAGGCTGTACTGTGTTCCAAGGCTGTACTGTGTTCCAAGGCTGTACTGTGTTCCAAGGCTGTACTGTGTTCCAAGGCTGTACTGTGTTCCAAGGCTGTACTGTGGTCCAAGGCTGTACTGTGGTCCAAGGCTGTACTGTGTTCCAAGGCTGTACTGTGTTCCAAGGCTGTACTGTGTTCCAAGGCTGTACTGTGTTCCAAGGCTGTACTGTGTTCCAAGGCTGTACTGTGGTCCAAGGCTGTACTGTGGTCCAAGGCTGTACTGTGGTCCAAGGCTGTACTGTGGTCCAAGGCTGTACTGTGTTCCAAGGCTGTACTGTGGTCCAAGGCTGTACTGTGGTCCAAGGCTGTACTGTGGTCCAAGGCTGTACTGTGGTCCAAGGCTGTACTGTGGTCCAAGGCTGTACTGTGTTCCAAGGCTGTACTGTGTTCCAAGGCTGTACTGTGTTCCAAGGCTGTACTGTGGTCCAAGGCTGTACTGTGGTCCAAGGCTGTACTGTGTTCCAAGGCTGTACTGTGTTCCAAGGCTGTACTGTGGTCCAAGGCTGTACTGTGGTCCAAGGCTGTACTGTGGTCCAAGGCTGTACTGTGTTCCAAGGCTGTACTGTGTTCCAAGGCTGTACTGTGGTCCAAGGCTGTACTGTGGTCCAAGGCTGTACTGTGTTCCAAGGCTGTACTGTGTTCCAAGGCTGTACTGTGGTCCAAGGCTGTACTGTGTTCCAAGGCTGTACTGTGGTCCCAGGCTGTGCTGTGTTCCAAGGCTGTACTGTGGTCCAAGGCTGTACTGTGGTCCAAGGCTGTACTGTGTTCCAGGGCTGTACTGTGGTCCAAGGCTGTACTGTGTTCCAAGGCTGTACTGTGTTCCAAGGCTGTACTGTGTTCCAAGGCTGTACTGTGGTCCAAGGCTGTACTGTGGTCCAAGGCTGTACTGTGGTCCAAGGCTGTACTGTGGTCCAAGGCTGTACTGTGGTCCAAGGCTGTGCTGTGTTCCAAGGCTGTACTGTGGTCCAAGGCTGTACTGTGGTCCAAGGCTGTACTGTGTTCCAAGGCTGTACTGTGTTCCAAGGCTGTACTGTGGTCCAAGGCTGTACTGTGGTCCAAGGCTGTACTGTGGTCCAAGGCTGTACTGTGGTCCAAGGCTGTACTGTGGTCCAAGGCTGTACTGTGGTCCAAGGCTGTGCTGTGTTCCAAGGCTGTACTGTGGTCCAAGGCTGTACTGTGGTCCAAGGCTGTGCTGTGTTCCAAGGCTGTACTGTGTTCCAAGGCTGTACTGTGGTCCAAGGCTGTACTGTGGTCCAAGGCTGTACTGTGGTCCAAGGCTGTACTGTGGTCCAAGGCTGTACTGTGGTCCAAGGCTGTGCTGTGTTCCAAGGCTGTGCTGTGGTCCAAGGCTGTACTGTGGTCCAAGGCTGTACTGTGGTCCAAGGCTGTACTGTGGTCCAAGGCTGTACTGTGGTCCAAGGCTGTACTGTGTTCCAAGGCTGTACTGTGTTCCAAGGCTGTGCTGTGTTCCAAGGCTGTACTGTGGTCCAAGGCTGTACTGTGGTCCAAGGCTGTACTGTGGTCCAAGGCTGTACTGTGGTCCAAGGCTGTACTGTGGTCCAAGGCTGTACTGTGGTCCAAGGCTGTACTGTGGTCCAAGGCTGTACTGTGGTCCAAGGCTGTACTGTGGTCCAAGGCTGTACTGTGGTCCAAGGCTGTACTGTGGTCCAAGGCTGTACTGTGGTCCAAGGCTGTACTGTGGTCCAAGGCTGTACTGTGTTCCAAGGCTGTACTGTGGTCCAAGGCTGTACTGTGGTCCAAGGCTGTACTGTGGTCCAAGGCTGTACTGTGGTCCAAGGCTGTACTGTGTTCCAAGGCTGTACTGTGTTCCAAGGCTGTACTGTGTTCCAAGGCTGTACTGTGGTCCAAGGCTGTACTGTGGTCCAAGGCTGTACTGTGGTCCAAGGCTGTACTGTGTTCAGTCTTTGCTTGTCTGTCCCTGTCTCCATTATTGTTTCCAGCACAGGATTACAGTGGAACCCCCCTTTTATGACCCCCCAATTTAAGACTCCTCCTTTTTAAGACCTTGTTTTCTGAGACTTTCAGTTCAGAACCTCTGTAAATTTACCCCCATTTTTTAAGACCCCTCCTTTTTAAGACCTTGTTTTCTGAGACTTTCAGTTCAGAACCTCTGTAAATTTACCCCCATTTTTTAAGACCCCTCCTTTTTAAGACCTTGTTTTCTGAGACTTTCAGTTCAGAACCTCTGTAAATTTACCCCCATTTTTTAAGACCCCTCCTTTTTAAGACCTTGTTTTCTGAGACTTTCAGTTCAGAACCTCTGTAAATTTACCCCCATTTTTTAAGACTCCTCCTTTTTAAGACCTTGTTTTCTGAGACTTTCAGTTCAGAACCTCTGTAAATTTACCCCCATTTTTTAAGACCCCTCCTTTTTAAGACCTCATTTTTTCAGATTGTTTAAAGTCTTAAAAGGGGGGGTTCCAGTGACTGTATGTGAAGGTATTGATTAAAGACTCACTGTCTTCTCTGCTTGCAGACGTCGCTGAAAGATCTGAACATCAACCCCCGGTCTGCCAACAACTCACATAGCTCTGGGAACAGGATGAGCCCTAGAGGGTATGTGTGTGTGTGTGTGTGTGTGTGTGGTGTGTGTGTGTGGTGGGTGTGTGTGTGTGTGTGTTGTGTGTGGGTGTGTGTGGTGTGTGAGGTGTGTGTGTGTGTGGTGTGTGTGTGTGTGTGGGGTGTGGTGTGTGTGTGGGGTATGGTTGTGGTGTGTGTGGTGTGTGTGTGGTGTGTGTGTGTGGTGTGGTGTGTGTGTGGTGTGTGTGTGGTGGGTGTGTGCTTGTGGTGTGTGTGTGGTGTGTGAGTCAGTGTCTGTGTATGTGTGAGAGAGTGTTTGTGCGCCTGTCTGTCTGTGAGTGTTTTGTTTGTTCTGTGGGGAAATGACTGATAGAATACTGTTTGATTCAGACAAAAAGAGCTGAGACAAGATGCAAACAACACCCCTTTTGAGGCATGTTATGCTGATTTGAAGTTGTTGTTTCTGCTCATCTACTGATTTTGTGAATGCATGCTTGCGTGTCTCTCTCTCTGTAAATCTCACACATGGTTTCTACCTTTCTATAATCTATTTGTACATCGATCACAAGTCTTCCTTTGAACATACAAATATCAATGACTTTGATATGAAATAGTGGGATGTGGTGATGAAGTGCACAAGCCACGTGACAGTAGATCACTTCCTCTGTGCATATGTTGTTAATGTTATGGTTACTTTACCACTGATTTATGGGTGTGAGGAAGAATGCATGGATGACAGGTGATGTCTTAGTGTGCAGTGTATATATGTGAAGGAGCATAATAGAAGGCGCTTGTCATTTAGCATATAACCACGTCATGTCCCTAAATAGTCACTTGTCATTTAGCATATAACCACGTCATGTCCCTAAATAGTCACTTGTCATTGAGCATATAACCACATCATGTCCCTAAATAGTCACTAATGTCATTTAGCATATAACCACGTCATGTCCCTAAATAGTCACTTGTCATTGAGCATATAACCACATCATGTCCCTAAATAGTCACTAATGTCATTTAGCATATAACCACGTCATGTCCCTAAATAGTCACTTGTCATTGAGCATATAACCACATCATGTCCCTAAATAGTCACTTGTCATTGAGCATATAAGTCAAGTCAAACAGTTTATTTACCAAATGCAAAGCACAGGATTTTGTTATGGTGTATGCATAAAACTTCACACTCCTTCCACACGCATATATCATAATAACTATGTACAGATAAAGTGTTCAATTTCACTGGGCCTATTACGTGTGTATACCAACCAGACAGTTCAAAACAGACTGGTTGTTCTTTTAGCACCAATTTGACAGGAGTAATCACAGGTTGCATGGATAAAGATAAATGAATTCCCTAAAAATCATATCTAAAAATATAGTCATCAATATAATAAATCCGAGTACATGCTAACGCAGTTATTCAAAGGACACAACCCTTACATCTATTAAGATATTTCATTTAAGGATACTCGATCCATTTCAAAACTTTAACTGACACATATCACAGATCTAACAGATCTAAGAACGATCCACCATTGAGGCCGCAAGGACTGCCTCAGGAAAGAAACTGTTTCTGAAACGAGAAGTCCTGCTCTTCAGAGCGCAGAAGCGCTTGCCTGACGGGAGGAGCTCGAACAGATGGCTGGCTGGGTGGGATGAGTCTGCCACTATACCCCTAACTCTCTTTGCTAAACGTGAGCTGTACAGTGAGGCGACTGACGGAAGTTCGCAACCCACAATACGAGACGCTTGTCTGACAATGCGCTCCAGCTCTTCCTTGTTCCTAGCACTGGCACCGCTAAACCACACGGTGACTGAAAAACACAGAATGCTTTCTACAGTGGCCCTATAGAACTGCTTTTGGATGGCTTGGTTCAGTCTAAATTTCTTCAGCTGTCTAAGGAAGTGAAGCCTCTGCTGACACTTCTTGATAATGGGCTCTGTGTTTTTGTCCCATGTGAGGTCGCTCGAGATGATTGTGCCTAAAAATCTAAAGGAGTCGACCTGCTCAACACTTACACCGTTGATCTCTAAAGTCATGTCCCTAAATAGTCACTTGTCATTGAGCATATAACCACGTCATGTCCCTAAATAGTCACTTGTCATTGAGCATATAACCACATCATGTCCCTAAATAGTCACTTGTCATTTAGCATATAACCACATCATGTCCCTAAATAGTCACTTGTCATTGAGCATATAACCACATCATGTCCCTAAATAGTCACTTGTCATTGAGCATATAACCACATCATGTCCCTAAATAGTCACTTGTCATTTAGCATATAACCACATCATGTCCCTAAATAGTCACTTGTCATTGAGCATATAACCACATCATGTCCCTAAATAGTCACTTGAACTGGAGACAGAAATAGAGAATACTACATGGCTTGCTGTGTCGTACCAGATTTACAAGAGTTGCGTTTATAAATATTGAACTGCGAGCAAAAGCCATGTAGTATTCTGTTTATCCTGCGTACTGTACATAGCGTAGCGTTTGTCATCAACATTTGTTTTAAATTTAAATTTTGTGTTGAAATCATTTGTGACAGATGCATGTTTGCTAAACCAATCAGTGGTCTTTCCTTTCAGCCTGAGTGACATTGACCTTCGCAGTGTGTCGGCGGGCAGCGGTACAAACCGAGCAGCAGGAGGAGCCAGCATGCAGCTCCAGGCCACTATGTACAGTCGCCACCAGTTGGCGCCACCAAAACAGCCGCCCCCGCCCCAAGCGCTGCATGCTGCTGCTCAGCGACCGCCGAGTGGGAAGAACAGAGTGGTCAGTTGCCCGCCCAGCGGCCAGAAACATCCCAGTGGTCAGAAACAAGCTCAGCAGTCCACCAGTGGCAGCAGGATTAACGCCACTTACAGAGGTCAGGGACTGATCGGAAGAAAAGAAACAGTACAGTGGAACCCTCCATTTAAGACCTCAACAAGTCTGACAAAATCCGGTCTTAAAAAGGAGAGTCTTAAATTGGGGTTTTGAAAGGGGGGTTCCACTGTGGAAGACAATACAATACAATAAATGTCTGTTTGTCTGTCTGTCTGTAAAAAATTCCATTTCAAACGGCAGAAATTAATATGTAAGCGCCTAGGGCTATATCTAGATTAGGCGCATAAAAATGATCACAATAATAATAATAATACAGTGGAACCCCCATTTTTAAGACCCCCAATTTAAGACTTAACCGCAAGACCCTGGTTTTTTTTAGACTTCCTGTTCATAACCTCTGTAAACTTAACCTCATTTTAAGACTCCAGCCTTTTTACGTCCTGATTATTGGCAGTCTTACAGGGGAGGTTTCACTGTTCAACTTTATCACCTCAAGGTGGTTACAAACAGACATTTGTCTTTAAAGACATACGATATCCATTAAAAACATGGCGGGGATGTAGCTCAGTCGGTAGCGCGCTGGATTTGTATCCAGTTGGCCGCTGTCAGCGTGAGTTCGTCCCCACGTTCGGCGAGAGATTTATTTCTCAGAGTCAACTTTGTGTGCAGACTCTCCTCGGTGTCCGAACACCCCCGTGTGTACACGCAAGCACAAGACCAAGTGCGCACGAAAAAGATCCTGTAATCCATGTCAGAGTTCGGTGGGTTATAGAAACACGAAAATACCCAGCATGCTTCCTCCGAAAGCGGCATATGGCTGCCTAAATGGCGGGGTAAAACGGTCATACACATAAAAGCCGTGGGAGTTTCAGCCCATGAACGAACAAACAAAACATAGTAGTTTGTGTTTTGACATTAATGTGAGGCTGTGTTTGTAAATTAATATCAATTAGGATGTTAGAAGACAATCTATTTTCTGTACATATGCAAGGAACACCTTGATTTTCCATATAATTATAAGATTAGTATCTCTCATACGATTTGGCCGTATTTTGTACGCTTGATTGTCTTAAATAGGACCAGTACGGTCGGTGGAAAAAGACACGATAAAAAAAAATCCTAGACAGCTTTTTTTTATGAGCACATCCCGTAGCCTATCTAGTATTTTGACACACCTGTTTTGCAGATCTTGCGGCATGTCACTTGACGCGTATTCTCGATTAGCCCAGTGTAGTGATAAACATGTTATTAGCGCCCTTTTCAATCCCTTAACTCTGTATTTGATCATTCAACTATTGCAGCTTTTGTCATTAAACATTGAAAGAAGTATTTGTTTTAACTGTATTGGTAAACTAAATTAACGATGCAACGGACGCGTGCAAAGCTTACTTGAATCATAGATGTTCAAATGCTCTGTGGAGTACGTACACTCATTTTTCTGAAAATCACCAAGTTTGTTGAAGAAAACCCCAAGTGCAAAACAGGGGTTCCCAGGTTTGATCTCCACATTAGACTGGAGACTGCAAACACCCTCAAGGTCTGATCTCCACATTAGACTGGAGACTGCAAACACCCTCAAGGTCTGATCTCCACATTAGACTGGAGACTGCAAACACCCTCAAGGTTTGATCTCCACATTAGACTGGAGACTGCAAACACCCTCAAGGTTTGATCTCCACATTAGACTGGAGACTGCAAACACCCTCAAGGTTTGATCTCCACATTAGACTGGAGACTGCAAACACCCTCAAGGTCTGATCTCCACATTAGACTGGAGACTGCAAACACCCTCAAGGTCTGATCTCCACATTAGACTGGAGACTGCAAACACCCTCAAGGTCTGATCTCCACATTAGACTGGAGACTGCAAACACCCTCAAGGTCTGATCTCCACATTAGACTGGAGACTGCAAACACCCTCAAGGTTTGATCTCCACATTAGACTGGAGACTGCAAACACCCTCAAGGTTTGATCTCCACATTAGACTGGAGACTGCAAACACCCTCAAGGTCTGATCTCCACATTAGACTGGAGACTGCAAACACCCTCAAGGTTTGATCTCCACATTAGACTGGAGACTGCAAACACCCTCAAGGTCTGATCTCCACATTAGACTGGAGACTGCAAACACCCTCAAGGTCTGATCTCCACATTAGACTGGAGACTGCAAACACCCTCAAGGTTTGATCTCCACATTAGACTGGAGACTGCAAACACCCTCAAGATTTGATCTCCACATTAGACTGGAGACTGCAAACACCCTCAAGGTCTGATCTCCACATTAGACTGGAGACTGCAAACACCCTCAAGGTTTGATCTCCACATTAGACTGGAGACTGCAAACACCCTCAAGGTTTGATCTCCACATTAGACTGGAGACTGCAAACACCGTCAAGGTCTGATCTCCACATTAGACTGGAGACTACAAACACCCTCAAGGTTTGATCTCCACATTAGACTGGAGACTGCAAACACCCTCAAGGTTTGATCTCCACATTAGACTGGAGACTGCAAACACCCTCAAGGTCTGATCTCCACATTAGACTGGAGACTACAAACACCCTCAAGGTTTGATCTCCACATTAGACTGGAGACTGCAAACACCCTCAAGGTCTGATCTCCACATTAGACTGGAGACTGCAAACACCCTCAAGGTTTGATCTCCACATTAGACTGGAGACTGCAAACACCCTCAAGGTCTGATCTCCACATTAGACTGGAGACTCAAACACCCTCAAGATTTGATCTCCACATTAGACTGGAGACTCAAACACCCTCAAGGTTTGATCTCCACATTAGACTGGAGACTGCAAACACCCTCAAGGTTTGATCTCCACATTAGACTGGAGACTGCAAACACCCTCAAGGTCTGATCTCCACATTAGACTGGAGACTGCAAACACCCTCAAGGTTTGATCTCCACATTAGACTGGAGACTGCAAACACCGTCAAGGTTTGATCTCCACATTAGACTGGAGACTGCAAACACCCTCAAGGTTTGATCTCCACATTAGACTGGAGACTGCAAACACCCTCAAGGTTTGATCTCCACATTAGACTGGAGACTGCAAACACCGTCAAGGTTTGATCTCCACATTAGACTGGAGACTGCAAACACCCTCAAGGTTTGATCTCCACATTAGACTGGAGACTGCAAACACCCTCAAGGTCTGATCTCCACATTAGACTGGAGACTGCAAACACCCTCAAGGTCTGATCTCCACATTAGACTGGAGACTGCAAACACCCTCAAGGTCTGATCTCCACATTAGACTGGAGACTGCAAACACCCTCAAGGTTTGATCTCCACATTAGACTGGAGACTGCAAACACCCTCAAGATTTGTAAGACCTAGCTTTTCCATCATTCCTGTTCATAAAATCGGTGAATTTGGAACCTTTATTTCAAGAGCAGATTATGTTGGATGTTTTGATGTCTATACCACTATACTGTGTGCCTTTCAGAGAAGTCCCCCCCTCTCCTGCAACGAGAAGGTCCTCCCAGGGATTACACAGACGCCTTCAACCTTCACCAGAACTACCAAGGTCGCGCCGGACATCTCGCCATGCCCCCCGACCCCAGGGGAGGTCACTCTCAGCCCCCTGCCAACCCTGCAGCCAACAAGACTGGAGCTGGGTAGGTTACTGACATTTTATTTCAGCTACAAGTTATGATGGTAAAAACAACAAAGTGTCTGTTGTTGTAAAGTTATAGAAAAAGTAGAGGTCATGGTAGCTCAGTGGGTAGAGCAGTGGAGAGAAATTCAAGTTTTACGCCCCTCACGGCAAAGCCATTAGGGGCGTGTTCCCGGGTTTTTAACCCGACTTTAGATGAGATACACAAGTGTATGCGTGTTTAGGTGGTATCAGCCATTTGCACTTATGGCAGAATGACCGAGGTCTTTTACGTGCCACTGTGGTGACACGGGGGTGGGACATCGATACCGTCTCTGGGTCTGCTCATAAAGTTGACCCGTGTCCGTCCCGGCCCAGATTCGAACCTGCGTCCTTTGGATCACAAGTCCAGTGCTCTACCCACTGAGCTACCCGGGCCCCCCTAGAGCAGTGGACTCGTGATCCTGGGGTTGTTGGTTGGAAGCCGGGCCGGACACGGGTCAACTGTATGTGCAGACTCAGAGCCGGTATCTATGTCCCACCACAATGTCACCACCGCGGCACATAAAAGACCTCAGTCATTCTGCCACCAGACTCAGAGCCTGTATCTATGTCCCACCACAATGTCACCACTGCGGCACATAAAAAACCTCAGTCATTCTGCCACCAGACTCAGAGCCTGTATCTATGTCCCACCACAATGTCACCACCGCGGCACATAAAAGACCTCAGTCATTCTGCCACCAGACTCAGAGCCTGTATCTATGTCCCACCACAATGTCACCACCGCGGCACATAAAAGACCTCAGTCATTCTGCCACCAGACTCAGAGCCTGTATCTATGTCCCACCACAATGTCACCATTGCGGCACATAAAAGACCTCGGTCATTCTGGCAGCAGACTCAGAGCCTGTATCTATGTCCCACCACAATGTCACCACCGCGGCACATAAAAGACCTCGGTCATTCTGGCAGCAGTTCGGATGGCTGATTATATACCTAAACACGCACACCTTGATAGCGTCATCTCCTGCGGCTGCTAGCTTTCCTGTTGTAGTTAGTGATCCGAATTTGCCAGCGATGGATTGATAAGGTAATCAAAATGAAACAGTTTTGTGTTTAAATAACACACAGAGGAAAGTTGAACTTTTGTTGAACATAATTATGATCTGCATAGGGCATTACAAATTTTATCTCTGTGGATTGTTGATTTGAAACAAAGAATTGTAGCCATTTCACAAGAAAATTAGAATCATAGAACATGCAGAATTACACTATGTACCTTCAAAATGGAATAATGATTAAAGACAAGTGATTCAGTGCAGTTCAAACAAGTGTTACTTCAAACCAGACATTGAGACAAACAAAAGGAAAGTGTGCACCTAACTTTGGGCGGACAATCTGGTCCGGGTGACCTAAGTGAGATATACAGTGGTACTCCCCATGTAAGACCTCCCAAAATCTGACAAATTTAGGTCTTAAAAGGGGGGGGTCTTACATGGGGGGTGAGGTCAGGTCAGAAAAAGACAGCGAGAGAGAAAAAATCAGTGACAGAGAGAAAGAGAGAAATACCTTCAGGGTCCGTCGAAGTTGTGGCATAATTACAGTTGTGGTTTGGTGAATTAATTTGATAATCTAATTCAATAAAAAGCAAGAGGTATGTATTTTTTCTATTTTTGTTTACTTTAATTGTATCCTCTACAGGTATTTAAAAAAATATTTGGGAGTCAAAAGAGTTTATGTTCATATGGGTGTCAGTATTTGGAAGAGGACTATACACCTGTCACATTTTACACGGGTTTGAAGAAAGATTTCATGGAAGTCTGAGAAGCTTGAGACTTTCTCTTCAAGTGGTCTTTCTTAATTTGACTGTCAAAATTGAGCAAGACATCAGCCATCATCACAAAACCAACTCCAAACGCGTTCGTTGAGGTCACCATAAAGACATTTCCTTGCCTTGGAGTATTTGCGGTCACAATTTTCGCCGGTCTCCCATCGATTGACCACGTTTTCTTGGTCGCTGACGATCGATTGAATCTGAGTTTTTCCTACCTCAAACGACCGCGCGATCGAAATTGCCGTTTCGCCCTTACGGCTCCGTTTCACCACTTCCATCCTCTGTTCCAGAGTCAAAATTTTCCTCTTCTTTCTGCGCGATTGAGCGTTTGAAGTTGAAGGAGAGTTCGAAGCCATGGTCGAAGAAGAAGATCGTTGATGCTCGCGCGTGTGTTTGTTGATTTTTCGAAAGGAAGTGGACAAAGAAAAGGGCATGTTGGGATCGTAAAATTGTTAACGCCGGACATGCGCAATCGAGACCTAAACGCGTCGTCTGTTATATTTCCGGCCGAGTGATTTTTGCGATCTTTTTTCAGAGATTCAAGCAAAACGTAACGATTTTTTGTTAGGTTTTGATTTGAAAATGTCGTTACAAGGTCGCAAATTGTAACAACTAGTCGGTCGCAAATCGGGTTCTGGGGGGAGTCGGCCATGGGGGGTGATTTATATAGCAAAACTAATCCGTCAGCAAGAATGAGGTCTGAGAAGGGAGAGGGTCTCTGATGGGGGGGTCGTTCGTCGGGAGTACCACTGTAGTGTCAGTTTTTATGATTATTATACCATTTGATCATTTCAGTTAAACAGCCATGAACAAGAGATAGTTACAATTTGTGTGATTATGAGTCATTACATTTCAGTTTACCAGCCGTGAACAAGAGATAGTTACAATTTGTGTGATTATGAGTCATTACATTTCAGTTTACAAGTCGTGAACAAGAGATAGTTACAATTTGTGTGATCATGAGTCATTACATTTCAGTTTACCAGTCGTGAACAAGAGATAGTTACAATTTGTGTGATCATGAGTCATTTTACGTTTCAGTTTACCAGTCGTGAACAAGAGATAGTTACAATTTGTGTGATCATGAGTCATTACATTTCAGTTTACCAGCCGTGAACAAGAGATAGTTACAATTTGTGTGATTATGAGTCATTACATTTCAGTTTACAAGTCGTGAACAAGAGATAGTTACAATTTGTGTGATTATGAGTCATTACATTTCAGTTTACAAGTCGTGAACAAGAGATAGTTACAATTTGTGTGATCATGAGTCATTACATTTCAGTTTACAAGTCGTGAACAAGAGATAGTTACAATTTGTGTGATCATGAGTCATTACATTTCAGTTTACCAGCCGTGAACAAGAGATAGTTACAATTTGTGTGATTATGAGTCATTACATTTCAGTTTACAAGTCGTGAACAAGAGATAGTTACAATTTGTGTGATCATGAGTCATTTTACGTTTCAGTTTACCAGTCGTGAACAAGAGATAGTTACAATTTGTGTGATCATGAGTCATTTTACGTTTCAGTTTACCAGTCGTGAACAAGAGATAGTTACAATTTGTGTGATCATGAATCATTTTACGTTTCAGTTTACCAGCGGTGAGGGACAGCAACAAACCACAACCAGACAGTGTGCGTTCCGTGCATAGCTATGGGGGTGGGAGAGGGGGAGGGGGTGTGGGAGGGGGAGGGGGAGGTTACTACACCAACCCAGGGCTGTTGAACACGGGGGACTCATCATGGACAGTGTTTGGAGTGCTGCGTAAACAGCACCAGCTCAGCGCCAGGACCTATTGTAGCAGCAGACTGTGGTGATCATACATGCAGGCATCAAATAACTAAAGGGAAGTAAGTTGCTCTAAATCCATACGACATGTGTAATGGAGTACGCAAGAGTTATACAGAACCAATCTGCTAACACCTGAGAGATTAACAAGCTTTGAAATGAACAAGCGACTTTCATCCTCCAATTGGTTCATCCTCCAATTGGTTCATCCTCCAATTGGTTCATCCTCCAATTGGTTCATCCTCCGATTTGTTCATCCTCCAAAAGGAGATTGGTTCCGTATAACTCTGGCTTACTTCATGACACATGTGGTATGTATGCATTTAGACCGCTTACTTGCCTTTGGTTATTTGATCTCTAAATAGCACTCTGCCTCGTTTAGATTCATACATGTAGGTGTTATACTAGACAAGGCAATTGTGGCAAGACATTGCAGGCAAGACAACTTTATCAACCTGAACGGGGTTACAAACAGAAATTTGTCTTTAAAAGCACATGATTAAAAAAAAACAATACCCAAGACATCTCTTTTTGATTTTCTTTTTGACGTGACTTTGTAACTGTTTATAGCTTGAGAAAAACTGCTGCCCTACATGGCATGATGCCAACCGGCATCACGGACAGGAAGTAAGTAAACAGCTTGAGATAACTGAGGACAGAGATCGGGAGAATAGATACAATATTCAGAATATTCTGTTAAAAATGTTCTCAGGGTTTTGAAAAAAAGATAATCATGTTGTTAAATACAAACTTAATTTTATGGTACATGGTATTAGTGTACAATTTTGTTCCAGTATTTTTAGATTTCATCAGTTATGGATTAAACATTAGCACAATCGTGTTTTTGTCAGACATATGACACAATCATGTTTTTGTCAGACATATGACACAATCATGTTTTTGTCAGACACATGACACAATCATTTTTTTGTCAGACACATGACACAATCATGTTTTTGTCAGACATATGACACAATCATGTTTTTGTCAGACATAATTATGACACAATCATGTTTTTGTCAGACATATGACACAATCATGTTTTTGTCAGACATATGACACAATCATGTTTTTGTCAGACATATGACACAAATGAAATTCTCCTAAAATTGCTTTATGATACCACTTTTATGAAAGGACACCTGCAATAAAAGGACACCTCCTTTTGTCCCTATACTATAATGTTACTTTTATGAGAGGACGCTTCCACATAAGGACTGTTTCTACTTTCTTGGTCTTGAAATGTTACCAGTTGTAGTACTCTTACATTTATCATTAGGGGACATTGAATATAATTATTAAAACTAATGTATGAATCCAGCAGTTGTGGGCAAGTGTGTCAGCTATCAGATCACTGTCTGAATCCAGCAGTTGTGGGCAAAGTGTCAGCTATCAGATCACTGTATGAATCCAGCAGTTGTGGGCAAAGTGTCAGCTATCAGATCACTGTATCAATCCAGCAGTTGTGGGCAAAGTGTCAGCTATCAGATCACTGTCTGACGGGCGCAGTGGCGTAGTGCATAAGACATCGGCCTCCTTATCAAAAGGTCGTGAGTTCAAATCCCGGCTGCGGCCGCCTGGTGGGTTAAGGGTGGAGGTTTTTTTTTATCTCGCAGGTCAACTTATGTGCAGACCTGCTAGTGCATTTTCCCCATTCGTGTGTACACACAAACACGAGACCAAGCGGGCACAGAAAAGATCACGTAATCCATGTCTGAGTTCGATGGGTAATAGAAACACGAAAATACCTAGCATGCTTCTCCCGAAATCAGCGTATGCTGCCAGAATGGCAGGTTAAAAACGGTCAAAATCCACTCGTGCAAAAAGCATGAGTGAACGTGGGAGTTTAGCCCATAATGGAAGGAGAAGAAGAAGATGATGAAGATGAAGAAGATGAAGAAGATGACTGTCTGTTACTCACATCTCAGGGTTGATATGGTTGTTTCATTCCGTTATCCGTGGTTGTTTTGCTATAAGCACATTTCTGGTGGTTTTGTATTTTATGTGAAATGAAATACTGTTCAAAGAGAATTACTCAACCAAACGGCCAAAAAGAAGGAGCTTGAGATTGTCTTAGGTGAAAGGCGTTGACATTTTAATTGGTAAACAAGCTACGGTCCGCTTCCTTTGGCACACAAGTTCTCTGTAGTTGATGCTGTGTGACATTGACCTTCGCTCAAACTCTTTGTGATTCCGTCCAGTCACTAGCATGTTCTATGCACACATGCACGCACATGTTTAATGAGGGATGGGTGTTGTTTTATTTTGTATTGTTAGCCCTTAATTTCTCTTCGTGAATCACTTGACTGCTTTGGCTACAAAGAGTGAAAACCGTTTGCCGTAATTTTGAGAAAAGTGCAGTTAATTCTTTTTCAGTTGTTATTTGTTGCCTTATGTCTGGCGTTTATTGCTTGAGTTAAGACTGCAGTTTATTTATTGCGTTAAATCTTGATTTTATTCATTGCATTAAGTCTTGGGTTTATGTATTGGAGTATGTCATGGGACTATTTATTGCATAAAGTTTGGTTTTAAGTCTGGGCTTTATTTATTCAGTCTGTTTTCTTGTTTTTGTCTGCTTCTTTTTGTGCCTTATTAAGTTTGGGGTGAAGTTGTGAGGAAGCTGTATGTGTTGACCTGATTGTTAATTGTGAGGGTATGACGTGTGACTGTGAGATACAGCTGTGATGATGTTTGGTGAATGTGTACGATCAAAAGCAATACCTAACAGTGTGCACATAGAGACAATGTGATTAAACTGCAGTTTGTTTTTCTGTGAAACTATGAGTTTGTAATGCACTAATATGTTTCAATGTTGTAAAACAAAAATCAGTTCCAGTGAACTTTACTGTGGTTCGAAAGTTATTTTAAATGAGTTTCTGCACCAACAGTTTAATTAAATTGACCTCATTTGTAATTTGAATGTGATTGACGACATGAATAAGTTCAAGCATGGGACTTGTCCACCGAATGCAAATTTCCGCACATTTTTTTGTTGTTCCGCCGAAAAAGCAGAAGTGTCCGCCGAAAAAAAATGGGGGAGGCAAAAATGGGTCTAAAAACTGAATTTAATGGAAAACTTGGAGCAAAGATGACACCAAATTGCACCATTTGGGTTCTCTGGAGAACAAAATTCCGGGGGGGGATGGCATTCCCCCAGACCCCCTATAGTAAGGCTAGGCGCTTCGTGTTGTCGACTTTGTTATTACTTACAAATTTGCAGCCTTTTTTACAATTTTCAATTCCCATGCCTGAAGTTGTTACACACATCTTCCTCACTACCCTTTCTGTGATCTCTTATGTATATTGCAAGTTCTATTTGACCATTACATGAAGTCTCAAGCACAACATACAGACACTGTCAGAGATAGCTCCACTTGTAGCTCTTGTTTGTGCACAACCTACAGAGCGGAGTGTGGGTTAGACTCCTGGCATTCCCACATTGTCTTGCCAGGGTGGTGGGTTTTTTTGGTGTTTTTTTGAGGTGGTGGGGGGCAGTGTCTAAAGAAGCGAATCTGTGGTGGGGGGGCATTGTATATGTTTGAAGCTGAGTGCTTGAATTTGACCAATAGGTTAATCCCCCCCACACCCCTCCCCTCCCCAGATGTCCCCATTCCACCCCCACCCCTCCCCAGATGTCCCCATTCCACCCCCACCCCTCCCCAGATGTCCCCATTCCACCCCCACCCCTCCCCAGATGTCCCCATTCCAGCCCTCAACCCTACCACTTACACACACCCAGTAGGTTAACGATTTCCATTTTTTAAGATCCTGCTTTCTCGAATGTTATGTTTCGCACATATGCTGCCTAATCATGCCACTTGGATGTGACTTGTAATAACTTTCTTCAGCTGTCACACTTCATCTGCAAAACTTTCACATTATTGCGTTATTCACATTGTGAACACTCTTCTCAAAAATGGTTTGTGATGTCACAAAGACCAGTGGGAATGAAGGCCTAGGGTTAAGGTTCGGACCAATGGGAATGAAGAAACAAATGGGGGGGGGGTTCTGGGGGGCACTGTGTATGTTTGAAGCTGAGTGCCTGAATTTGACCCGTAATGTGATCAGTTTGTCAGAGTAAGTTTATTGAAAGGTAACATGTAGTGTGTGGTTATATGTGAACACGGTGGTGTTATCTCCCCTTGTTGAACAGACGCTGGAGACTTGGAGTGAATTAAAGCTACTGCAACCTGACATGTTGTAAGCTTTGTGTTCTAGTGTGTGTGTGTGTGTGTGGGGGGGGGGGGGTGACGTTTGTGCGTGCTTGGGTGTGTGTCTGTGTGACTCCCCTATGTAACACTACTCTTACTTTGTAAGACTAGGGAGAACGACTTCCAAATTCAGGACTCAAACTCAAACTTCCATTTCAACAATGTATTCATTTAACCTATTAATGTTACAATCACAGCACAGAG
This sequence comes from Littorina saxatilis, assembly GCF_037325665.1. NCBI lineage: Eukaryota > Metazoa > Mollusca > Gastropoda > Littorinimorpha > Littorinidae > Littorina > Littorina saxatilis. The sequence goes on along the minus strand of NC_090259.1, from coordinate 5,361,500 downwards.
TCACGTACCCTGCTACTATTGCAGACTAAGTCCGACCCAGCCCTGACGGCCAGACAAAGCTGTGTGACTATTCTAAATGTACAGTCAAAACATCAAGCTGAAATTCTTAAAACTCCTACAAAATAGTCTAGTGGTACACATTCTAACGCCCCTACGCTAGATCATCTATTTAGTCCCTGAAATCTCTCTGTCTCTCTGCTCTCTAGTCTACATGATCTCTATGTTTCCTTTTCTATCACCGCCGAGCTTATTTATGGTGCCAGCCATCAGCGCTCTGGGTCCACGCCGAGTAGTCATGTGGGGCTTTAGTCAACGACCAGCACTTACATTTTTATTTTTTTTGAATATTTTTTTATTTTTTTTATTTTACTGTTGTAACAAAGTTCCTTGAAAATGTGGTTGACTTACAATGGACATTGAACCTTTCATATACAACAACTCTTGTTTTATTTTTTGTATTTGTTACTTTCCTTTTTCAAATATGTATGTGTTGTTGGAGTATGCGTTGGTGAGACATATAAACGCGTATAATCATCACAAATATGATGGCTTAATTCTCATCAAATACATGTGTGTGTCATCTGAGCATAAAACATCACATACCACCATACAATTCAACAAACATATCCATCTATTTTGTTCAGATTTCTCTGGAAAAGGAAGTATTCAAATACAAAAGCCTTTGAAAAAGTTAAACGAAATGTATTGTGCAATGTGGTGGAAGAAGGAGGTATTGAGATGACAAACGTCCACGATATGCAGACCTCCTTTTTACTCACAAGGGCAGAAAAACTTCAACAAAGAAAACATGAACCTTGGACAACGATTCCATTAAGTCTTCATCAGGTATTGGGAAGAAACTTATTTTGTTTTAAAGCAACAACAACGTTAAAACTGATCCAACATATTCGATCAAAAGAAGTTCTCGTAAAATGGATTCAAAATAAAGCATTGTTTTGTGAGAGAGGAAACGTTTTTGACGATCACTGTTTGTGGAACAATATACACTTGTAGATGTGGTTTGTACAAATAAAAGGTGTTTTTTTTTTAAATGGATAGAAGCGGATTTAAACGCTGTGAACGATATTTGGGTTAACGGAGATATGATCACTATTAACTGGCTGTGCGCAAAGACAGGATAATATGAGAGGGCAAATGGGCCCTCTGATAAAAGGGGGTCCTCAACGTCCTCACAGGAAATTTTCCTTTTAGGGACATGAGTTGATGATACACTAAAAGAAGAAAAGGAGGGAAAGAAAAGGGCAAGACCAAGCAAGCCCGACCGTGATAGGACCCCGGCCCCGCTCTCCATGAATAAGGGAGGGGGGTGGAGCAATGAGAAATATACGTTAAGATCCTTGTAAGAGGAATATTAATAACTTTTCCTTTATATGCGTTGACTTCCTAGGGGAAGGACCATTAAAAACATGGATTTTTAATTCAATTTTAGTTTCGTTAAGAAAAAGATAAAACTCGTCCTGTTAGAAGGTTTAAAAGTGACAACATTGTGAGAAAAATATAAAGAACATGCGCAAAACGTAATACTGATCTTCTATAGGGTAGTAACATTTGGACACATCATTTCATTGACGCACGCATGAATTGCTATGCGGCATTTGTTAATTTTGAATAGGATAAAAAGATCTATCTGCGTTGTCCGTCGACCTCCCCGCCACTACAATAGTCGCAGGGGAGACGACGTCACATTAGCAGTATTAACTGAGAGAGGAAACAGCTATCCAAATGGGCCCAAACGGAGCGCTCATTTAAGGAGGGCAAAATACGTAAGGGCGCCTAAAATGAGCGCTCAAGTTAAGGATTGATTGGCTGGTAAAAATAGTTATCAATTTCTGTAGATGCACGCGCATTTATTGCGCCCGCATGTTTGGATCGCGAGTCGGTAAAAAACTTGCAATGGAAACATTGTTGGAACGGAGACCATAGTCATTGCTTGCCACCATGGCTTCACGAGAACACAGTTTTAAAGACACCCCGGCTAGATGTAACACACACACACACACACACACACACATCAACCTCTCACTGATACACATACCCGCATATCCTACCTAAACCCCTCACTGATGTAGGGGAAGGGCTCCTAATATGGACCGCTTTTTGTTTCATGCTGATATATAACTAGCTTGTTTTCTTGCGAAGAAGTTTAATTTTGTGTTTGGTAGTCCTTCTCTCTTAGGTTAACTGTTATGCCTAATTAGAATAAAATAGCTTTGATAGACATTCAGCAAAAAATAAATACAGAAACGTTCACAAATGGTCCATTATAGCAGCATGGGCGCCTAATAGGGAAATGTGAAGAAGCCTTCACGAATCACAGTAAAAAGTCCCCTATGCTTCAAAATAACATGATACAACTTAGCGTGCAAGTCAGACTAATTCACATATGCTTTAGATTTATCTGTTTCGGGTTGATGAGAACATTATTTGAAGCACAACAGGAAACAAAAGAAACTGATTAAAAACAGAGTGAACATTGATGAAGTTTTCAGCTGCCAAAAAAAGAAGACTATTTGTAATATTTTTGTGAAAGCTCTAGGGCTAGTTATAGGTTATTTTCAGCGAACTTCTTAATGGATTAATAAAGATAGCCTTTAGCTTTTATTTTATTCGATTTGTTAAAGGTGTTCCGTACGTAGGCTACTCAGTTTGAGATGTTGCTATTATTGTTTGTTTGCAGTAGAAACTCGGTGTAAACACTGCTAAAATGTAACAAATACCGTCTCAGCTGTTATATATAAGCTAGCAATATCTGTGTGATAACAGCTTTGGCTGTGGAAACAAACTAGTCCGTGTTAGGCGTCAAATTTAGAGTGAACGCTGCCAAAAGTGCAACAAAAAAAGAAAAAGCCTAACGTTTTTGAAGTTTGTGTTTCTGCAACTGTTTTGACATGTGCAAGTTATCCAGAGAGGGTGAATACAGCGAATGAAATTGTTTTGAGCGCTCTAGCGCCGCTAGTTTGTCAGAACTGGAGGTGGTCCATATTAGGAGCCCGTCCCCTATATATTCATAAGCGCACATACACACATGCACACGCACAGACACATACAAACACACGCACATCACAATTGTCGAACCACGGCCATGAATAAGGCGCACTACACTGACAGTAAATAGATCAATAAGTATCAACACAAACGATCCCGTCTTCTTGGTCTTCTGGTGGAATTTTTTAATTTGTTTACAAACACTTTGAGATCACCGTTAGCCCTATATTATCTGTTATGGATTCTCAAATGGCAGAACATACAGACAGAGAAGAAAATGTAAGTTTTACGCCCTCACGGCAAAGCCATTAGGGGCATGTTACACGGGAAAACCCGGCTTTGTATGAAAAAAAAAACAAGAAGGGCAAAGCCCATACGACTCACATGCTTTACACATTTTTCCTACCAAAATCCATGTGACCTTGACCCAAGGACAAGGTCATCCAAGGTCACGCAACACAAAGCTGTTAATTCAAGACATAGGAAGTACAATGGTGCTTATTGGCTCTTTCTACCATGAGATATGGTCACTTTTAGTGGTTCACTACCTTATTTTGGTCACATTTCATAAGGGTCAAAGTGACCTTGACCTTGATCATATGTGACCAAATGTGTCTCATGATGAAAGCATAACATGTGCCCCACATAATTTTTAAGTTTGAAACAGTTATCTTCCATAGTTCAGGGTCAAGGTCACTTCAAAATATGTATACAATCCAACTTTGAAGAGCTCCTGTGACCTTGACCTTGAAGCAAGGTAAACCAAACTGGTATCAAAAGATGGGGCTTACTTTGCCCTATATATCATATATAGGTGAGGTATTGAATCTCAAAAACTTCAGAGAAAATGGGAAAAATGTGAAAAATAGCTGTTTTTTAGGCAACATTTATGGCCCCTGCGACCTTGACCTTGAAGCAAGGTCAAGATGCTATGTATGTTTTTTGGGGCCTTGTCATCATACACCATCTTGCCAAATTTGGTACTGATAGACTGAATAGTGTCCAAGAAATATCCAACGTTAAAGTTTTCCGGACGGACGTCCGGACGGACGGACGTCCGGACGGACGGACGGACGGACGACTCGGGTGAGTACATAGACTCACTTTTGCTTCGCATGTGAGTCAAAAAATGCAGGGGGGGGGGGGGGGGGGGATGTAGACAGCTAGCTGCCGGCTGCTAGAGGAGACCTGAAGTGGGCTAGGGACCGGGTTGGGTCGTCTTGGGTCAGTGCTGAAATGGTTACTTTGGCTGTTGGCCGAACGGACACCCGGGCTTCATATTTTTGCATGCATGTATTCGTGTTTCCAAGGCCTGAGGCTTTCGCTGTGACCCTGGGGTCTTTATCGTGCGCATGCGTGCACATGGGGGTGTTCGGACACCGAGGAGAGTCTGCACAAAGTTCGTCTGTGTCTACCACTCGGTGGTGACTTAATGTGGGTCTATGTAAGCAGATGCCAGCGCACGCAATCTGATGCAGAGTCAGGAGGCGGTTTGGTACAAGAGAACCTTAGAGGCCACAGCCTCGGCCGTCTAAGGGATCTGTGTGTCTGGAGGCACATTTGGTTTCTGAGGTTCAAGCGGAGCTGTTGCCTCTGCACCCAAGTTCCCGTGTCTGGAGGCGTTTTTGGTATGGAAGCAAACCTGTAGGTTGGGGCCTCTGCCTTTCAGGATGCCAGGGCTGAGGTGCACGAAGCCAAAGTGGGTGATAACCAATGGGAGATCTGCCCAAGTCGGTCCGCTCCCTCCCGGTCGGGGTGCACGAAGCTTTTTTCCCAGGGTTGCGTACCGAATGGGAGGCTCCCGTTTGGACCAGCTAGCTAGCAGCCCCACTCAAAGAAGTTGGCACCCAAAAAAATGGCGACCGCCTTTTTCGAAATGACGTTTTCGGAGATTTTACAAAAACAACGCCCAAACGAAAAGGTAGAATGGTGCCTTCCGTTCGATTTCAAGTCATGCTTTTCACATTTCCAAGCAAGATAACGAGTGCAGAAACGCCGCTGTTCGACTTTGAAATCTCGAATCGCAGACGACCTTCGCTTTCACAGTACAATCATAGCAGGTGAGGCAGTGTTACTCATTTCGATCAGCTCGTTTTCGTATTTTTTGTGCAGTACGATCATGTAGAATTATTGGAATCAAAGCAGGAATGACTAAGGCATGCAAATGCGTTGATTTTGTCGAAAGCTGTACAGTAGTTAGCTAGATTCTTTCTGTTGAGTTTGTTTGTATGACTGAATTTCGTCTTCAAAATCTTACCACTTCTGTGATTTTCATTGTTTGTTTAGCTCATCGGCAGGAAAATCGTCAGGCAAAATATCAATCAATCTGTTGAATGATAACGTTAAGATAAGGGATGTTCAAACATGTATCTGCTTGCAAACACAAGCGCAAGGCCAGATCTATCTGCTTCATTGACTGCCAGATTTTCATTGAATCTTCAAACTGACTCGTTTGCAGACTCTCAAATTAGATCCAGTGTTTGTATTCTTAGATTCATGATTGACCATTCAGGCTGTTTACGATGATGACGTTGTGTTTGTTTATGCTGATGCAATCTGCAGATCAAAGGGGACTGACCACAGGCTGACCCAGTGATCAATACAACTTGTGTTTACCACTCAACATTTCCTTCCACCTATAACTCAAGGGCAAAAATAAAGGTACATGCTTGTGGATTCATTATGCAATTCATGTCTGTGAAGATCAAGATAGTTGTGAGCTTTAACTGATTATGCTTATTAATATCAGCACCATCCTCACCCCATAACACTCTCATGTCCAACTAGCACTGTAACCAACCTTCAACCCTGCCCCCACCCCCCTATCCTTGCCCCCTCTCTGCATAATTATGTTCAATTTTTCAGAATGACCTTGTTATACTCGGGTGGCCGAGTGGTAACGCACTTGCGCTCGGAAGCGAGAGGTTGCGTGTTCAGGCCTGGGTCAGGCCGCAATTTTCTCCCCCCTTTCCTAACCTAGGTGGTGGGTTCGAGTGCTAGTCTTTCGGATGAGACGAAAAACCGAGGTCCCTTCGTGTACACTACATTGGGGTGTGCACGTTAAAGATCCCACGATTGACAAAAGGGTCTTTCCTGGCAAAATTGTATAGGCATAGATAAAAATGTCCACCAAATACCCGTGTGACTTGGAATAAAGTGTAAAAAAATTCCATCTCACACGGCATTAAGTCTCAGGGCTTGGAAACATGAATACACGCATGCAGGAAAAACAAAACAAAAAATGGGTAGCGCCGTATACTGTATGGCAGCTCGCTTTCCCCAGGGAGAAAGCAGCCCGAATTTCTGTGAGGTTACCCTCATGGACTATATAAAATCTTATCCTTATCCTTATCCTTATCACTCCAGTCACTAGCATGTTCTATGCACACATGCACGCACATGTTTAATGAGGGATGGGTGTTGTTTTATTTTGTATTGTTAGCCCTTAATTTCTCTTCGTGAATCACTTGACTGCTTTGGCTACAAAGAGTGAAAACCGTTTGCCGTAATTTTGAGAAAAGTGCAGTTAATTCTTTTTCAGTTGTTATTTGTTGCCTTATGTCTGGCGTTTATTGCTTGAGTTAAGACTGCAGTTTATTTATTGCGTTAAATCTTGATTTTATTCATTGCATTAAGTCTTGGGTTTATGTATTGGAGTATGTCATGGGACTATTTATTGCATAAAGTTTGGTTTTAAGTCTGGGCTTTATTTATTCAGTCTGTTTTCTTGTTTTTGTCTGCTTCTTTTTGTGCCTTATTAAGTTTGGGGTGAAGTTGTGAGGAAGCTGTATGTGTTGACCTGATTGTTAATTGTGAGGGTATGACGTGTGACTGTGAGATACAGCTGTGATGATGTTTGGTGAATGTGTACGATCAAAAGCAATACCTAACAGTGTGCACATAGAGACAATGTGATTAAACTGCAGTTTGTTTTTCTGTGAAACTATGAGTTTGTAATGCACTAATATGTTTCAATGTTGTAAAACAAAAATCAGTTCCAGTGAACTTTACTGTGGTTCGAAAGTTATTGAAATGAGTTTAAATTGACCTCATTTGTAATGTGAATGTGATTGACGACATGAATAAGTTCAAGCATGGGACTTGTCCACCGAATGCAAATTTCCGCACATTTTTTTGTTGTTCCGCCGAAAAAGCAGAAGTGTCCGCCGAAAAAAAATGGGGGAGGCAAAAATGGTTCTAAAAACTGAATTTAATGGCAAACTTGGAGCAAAGATGACACCAAATTGCACCATTTGGGTTCTCTGGAGAAAAAATTCCGGGGGGGGGATGGCATTCCCCCAGACCCCCTATAGTAAGGCTAGGCGCTTCGTGTTGTCGACTTTGTTATTACTTACAAATTTGCAGCCTTTTTTACAATTTTCAATTCCCATGCCTGAAGTTGTTACACACATCTTCCTCACTACCCTTTCTGTGATCTCTTATGTATATTGCAAGTTCTATTTGACCATTACATGAAGTCTCAAGCACAACATACAGACACTGTCAGAGATAGCTCCACTTGTAGCTCTTGTTTGTGCACAACCTACAGAGCGGAGTGTGGGTTAGACTCCTGGCATTCCCACATTGTCTTGCCAGGGTGGTGGGTTGTTTGTGCACAACCCACAGAGCGGAGTGAGGGTTAGACTCCTGGCATTCTCACGTTGTCTTGCCAGGGTGCTGGGTTGTTTGTGCACAACCTACAGAGCGGAGTGTGGGTTAGACTCCTGGCATTCCCACATTGTCTTGCCAGGGTGGTGGGTTTTTTTGGTGTTTTTTTGAGGTGGTGGGGGGCAGTGTCTAAAGAAGCGAATCTGTGGTGGGGGGGCATTGTATATGTTTGAAGCTGAGTGCTTGAATTTGACCAATAGGTTAATCCCCCCCACACCCCTCCCCTCCCCAGATGTCCCCATTCCACCCCCACCCCTCCCCAGATGTCCCCATTCCAGCCCTCAACCCTACCACTTACACACACCCAGTAGGTTAACGATTTCCATTTTTTAAGATCCTGCTTTCTCGAATGTTATGTTTCGCACATATGCTGCCTAATCATGCCACTTGGATGTGACTTGTAATAACTTTCTTCAGCTGTCACACTTCATCTGCAAAACTTTCACATTATTGCGTTATTCACATTGTGAACACTCTTCTCAAAAATGGTTTGTGATGTCACAAAGACCAGTGGGAATGAAGGCCTAGGGGTAAGGTTCGGACCAGTGGGAATGAAGAAACAAATGGAGGGGGGGGGGGGGGGGGTTCTGGGGGGCACTGTGTATGTTTGAAGCTGAGTGCCTGAATTTGACCCGTAATGTGATAAGTTTGTCAGAGTAAGTTTATTGAAAGGTAACATGTAGTGTGTGGTTATATGTGAACACGGTGGTGTTATCTCCCCTTGTTGAACAGACGCTGGAGACTTAGAGTGAATTAAAGCTACTGCAACCTGACATGTTGTAAGCTTTGTGTTCTAGTGTGTGTTAGTGTGTGTGTGTGTGGGGGGGGGGGGTGACGTTTGTGCGTGCTTGGGTGTGTGTCTGTGTGACTCCCCTATGTAACACTACTCTTACAAAGTACAGAACAACTACAGCGATCGGACCCCAGGCTGTGTGACCAGCATGCTGAAGACCCTCCAATGGGAACCACTTGCCGACAGAAGACTCGCCAACCGCCTCACTAAGATCAACAACGGCATAGTCGACATCAACAAGGCCGAGTTCTACACCTCCGGCGACAGCCGCACCAGAGGAGCCCAGAGACTGTTCCAGGAGAGGGCATCCCATCCTGTTCTCTTCAACTCCTTTTTCCCCCGAACACTGCGTCAGTGGAACAAGCTCGACCCTAAGACCACAGTTGCTCCTTCACTGGAGTCCTTCCAAACTGGTCTGGGTCGTACCCACGGACTTGCCTCGCTGACACAGTAACCCTGCAGCTCTTCGTGTAAATAGTTTTATACTTTTAACCATCTTCTCGGAGTTATTGGGTCACGCACCACCAGTAACCAATTACTCAGTACTCCGCCGCTGGACTACAGACGTTCGGATGAACCCAGTCCATACCAAGAAAGAAGAAGAAGAAGAAGACTAGGGAGAACGACTTCTAAATTCAGGACTCAAACTCAAACTTCCATTTCAACAATGTATTCATTTAACCTTTGAATGTTACAATCACAGCACAGAGTCACGTACCCTGCTACTATTGCAGACTAAGTCCGACCCAGCCCTGACGGCCAGACAAAGCTGTGTGACTATTCTAAATGTACAGTCAAAACATCAAGCTGAAATTCTTAAAACTCCTACAAAATAGTCTAGTGGTACACATTCTAACGCCCCTACGCTAGATCATCTATTTAGTCCCTGAAATCTCTCTGTCTCTCTGCTCTCTAGTCTACATGATCTCTATGTTTCCTTTTCTATCACCGCCGAGCTTATTTATGGTGCCAGACATCAGCGCTCTGGGTCCACGCCGAGTCGTCATGTGGGGCTTTAGTCAACGACCAGCACTTACATTGTTATTTTTTTAAAATATTTTTTTATTTTTTTTTATTTCACTGTTGTAACAAAGTTCCTTGAAAATGTGGTTGAGTTACAATGGACATTGAACCTTTCATATACAACAACTCTTGTTTTATTTTTTGTATTTGTTACTTTCCTTTTTCAAATATGTATGTGTTGTTGGAGTATGCGTTGGTGAGACATATAAACGCGTATAATCATCACAAATATGATGGCTTAATTCTCATCAAATACGTGTGTGTCATCTGAGCATAAAACATCACATACCACCATACAATTCAACAAACATATCCATCTATTTTGTTCAGATTTCTCTGGAAAAGGAAGTATTCAAATACAAAAGCCTTTGAAAAAGTTAAACGAAATGTATTGTGCAATGTGGTGGAAGAAGGAGGTATTGAGATGATAAACGTCCACGATATGCAGACCTCCTTTTTACTCACATGGGCAGAAAAACTTCAACAAAGAAAACATGAACCTTGGACAACGATTCCAAGGAAAAGTCCAAAGTTTTCAAGTATCTCCAAAAACTTGAAAATCGAATGCCAAATGTTACAAACATCTCTGGAAAAATATTGTAAAAATTGAAAAAAAATTGTTGTTGTTGTAGTTGAAGATTTAGTGTTGCGGGGCTAACCAAGACAAGTCGCCTGGGGTCAAGTAGTGGTCACGTGGTTTTCGGTGCACTGTGACGTCGGTGCACTGTGACGTCACAAGTTTTTGTGTTGATTCTACCTGACTATAGTACCAGCTTGATTTTCACACAGAAAAGTCACCACTGTATGCCCGAAAAGAATGCCTCGGTGGAGAGCAGCCGCAAACTGCAACAACTCGTCAATGTCCCCAGGCATTTCATAGCACACTTTCCCTCATAAAACTATGAGTCTCTTGTGGAAATGGAAGAGGTGTGTGCAGCACAAGCGTGCAGATTTCAAAGTGTCGGGCACTTTCTGGACACAAATTTCGCCATTTTTCTGCAGCACAAAAGTTGGCGTTTCATCCCTGAAACAAATGTTTTGACCACTGGCAGTGTCTTCCCTTCATAAAAGTCCGGAGAGGGCAGTATTACACGAGGCTGGTACAGTCGACGAGCCATCGAAACTCCGAGGCGACATACGAACAGCGGATTATCTCACAAGAAGGAATGCGTTGAAGGTCAGAGTACATGCTTTTATTTTCATGCATACACGTAAACATTGTTTTGCTGCGCAGCGAATACGAATTGGTGCAGAACAGTGTGTCTGGGTACGGCTGATATTCGCTGGAGTACAGATGCGCCACAGGCTAGATCTACAGAGTTACAGAACGGTCTGAGCTGAGCTTTGAGTGAGAGTAAAAAGTAGTCAGGGTTGAGGACACGTATTACAATGCGTGTGTCACGTTATCTATTCTATTCAGTCGCAAACAATCACGCCGTGGATCGTGTAACTCTGCATTTGCGCCACCGCAACTTTTTATCGCTTCACGCCGACGAAGAGGCAAGCTGCAAGGTAGGTCTCTCACAGAAAATGAAAATTTGTAGGACTTTCAGGCATCATCTAGATTCTTCATTAGTACATTTTAAAGAAGTATATACTCAAGGTCTAAGGTACGTGCTTTTTTAGTCGAAATGTCAGGTTTCGGCAGTTCTGAAGTCCGATTTCTGCTGGAATTGTAGCTGAAATTGCACGATTTGTCCCTTCCTTCGTAACTTCAACGAAACAGCACTAGTTGATGCATTCCCGTGATGATATCCTGTGAGCTAAACATGTCCTTTGTATTCTTGATGAATGCTGTTGCACAATTTTGTCTTTGGGTGACGCACGCGGCAAAAGAAAACACAAACAATTAGACTTCATGTTATACGCCACCGATGCTTGGTGTAATTCGCCACCGCAATTTCACGTCTTGGATGTTATTCGCCACCGCAACTGTCTAATGAATTGCATAATATGTTGAAGAGTTCAGTGATTCTGTCACTTCCATTTGAAAATATTGATTTGGAGTTGTTCAGTTCAGTGTATAGTTCAGCTTTTGTAGAACACGTTTCTGAGACGCACCTGGCGGCGTTTCACTCCCACATTCTTCGTCATTCTTCTTTCCCGAAAAACGTCACGTCTGTCAGAGGCGTTCTTTTCTCTTCCAGCGTCAAACTGATGAGTTTTTGTGTTGTCGCTGGTAATAGGAATGACTGAATTTTAGAATTATTTCACACACATAAACACCAACGAAGCTTAAGAATTTTAGAATTATGTGGTATTTGGCCCCACAATGTTTTTAACAGGAGCGTTCCAGGCCCAGTTTCAGACTCAAGTGACCGCAAATCAAACAGGAAGAGGTAGGTTCCATATTGTCAAACTTAGTGATTTCAGCCACTGAGTGTTTATTACAGTCATCGATGCATTTCCCACTTGTAAATATTATAAGATGTTTGATGGGTTGTTGACAGACCAGCTTTTTTGTCGTCCGAGGGGGAGCATATCGTCTTTTGTTTCATATTTATTGACCAAGGCCGAAGGCCGCGGTCAATAAATATGAAACAAAAGTCGATATGCCCTCCGAGGACCGACAAAAAAAGCTTGTCTGACAACAACCCATCAAACATCGTTTTTGTCATCATTTTGGTAGCGCGAAAATAATTGCATCATCAACAGAGGGAGCCATGAGTTGAAACGCGAGTTTGGTTTTGAAAATACCGTTTTTGGGGCCCCACCACGCTGTTGGAATCACTGAAGGCAGGCGCGAGAGTGAAGGCGCTACAAGTACAAGTGAAAGCGAGTCAAGGAGATCTGTGTATTAATTTGATGACATGTTGAGACAAGTATGTCAGGTTTGAGGAAGAAAAGTTCTGTAGGTTCCGACTAACTGAATGGTGTGTGAATCCAGCAGTACGCGTCTTCGACTTTGGGCCGACAGCGGCGTTTCATTGCAAAGAATGACCTACATTTTGCATTTGCTTGCGATGGGATTGCCCCGCTGTTTCGAAGAGTTGCTTGTTTGCGGCACTGTCTCGGTTCGTGACATCTCTTAGCAGATATGTGGATTAAACGTGCGACGAATCGAGAGCAAGGAATAGCAGAAAGCAAAGATGAGTGAGTCGCTTTTCTCTTGTTTTCCCTCTTACCTGTGAGCCGATGAACCCCCGAGCGTTTCTATTGGGTTTGGTTTTGAATATCCATGTAACCTGCTTTCTGTAACTATGGTAACTGGGCATTTATTCCCCGGGGAACATGACATTTATTTCCCAGATGCTTGTGAATGAAAACTCGTGAAAATGATGACAAAGTATTTGTTTCACTCTTACGGTAAGCACTGTTATATTTCCTATTGATGTCATCATACCCTAAACCTCTTGAATCTCACAGTCCCAGGGATTTTTTTGGGGGGGGTCATATATATATATATAAGCACATTCCAGTACATGTGGGTTATACACTCAAGTACAGATAAGCATACTTTTCATACAGAAGAAGAAGAAGTAGAAGAAGAAGAAGAAGAAATACTACAGTTTGATTTGTCAACTCATGGTGCCTTTAAATCCTTTGCATAGGCAAGATCACGCCACGCCCCTGAGTTTAAAACTTGCAGCACTAAAGTGAAAATGCTCCTATCAATTGCTGTCAGTTTTGTGACAAAAAAAGGTTTAAATGCCTTCACGATGTTGATGCGTTTGAAAATAACAATTTGCGTAGTGCGGTGGCGAATAACAAAAAATGCGGTGGCGAGTTACATCTAACATTGAATTGATGCGGTGGCGAATTACAGAGAGTTGTTGACACTCTGTTTTTATCTGCTTCTTGCAAAGTATATATGGAACTATATACAGAGAAACTACACGTGGAGATTCATAAAACATTAAAGTTATCAGTGAACATGTCCAAAAATAACCAGTAATCTCCGTTTTGTTGCATTTGACGCAGAAACTGAAAATATGCCCAAAACATGGGGAAACGAGAAGAAAAACAGATCGTCACGATCACCAGGGCCATCAAAGCATCAAAAAATATATACATAAATATAGCTAAGGATATAAGTATGTGAAATGCAACACTTGAGAACATGCTGAGTGCCTAGCATTCTAACAATTTAATTTATCATTCGAGAGACCTACCTCGCAGCTTGCCTCTTCGTCGGCGTGAAGCGATAAAAAGTTGCGGTGGCGCAAATGCAGAGTTACACGATCCACGGCGTGAACAATGCCCTGATATCAATTCATGAAATTGGCAGCGTTTGCTGGAAGCATGGTTTAATGCTATTTTTACCAGATCTAAGCTTTTGGTGGATGTGCAACCGGTAAGGTAAACAGACACCTGCATGCTAGAGACAAGAAGATTACGAATTGTGCAGGGAATTAATCTTTCTGCATTGACTGAGAGACGCAAAACCAGTCTAATTGCTACAACATGGATACACATCCAGACGACTTCCAGAGGGTGTCTAAATGTTTAGTGTACTGTATAGATGAGAAGCATACTTTCGAATTGATTTATACTCGCATTCATTTTCTCTCTTCTTTTACTTCCAGACCTTATTCTAGCTTTGCAAAAAACGAGAAAGTGTCTTTGACAGATACCATCCAAATAATACATTATGAAAACAAGTACAAGTTCATTTCTACTCATGTTAATCGTTTATGCTTTCTGTGCTGAGCGACATATGGATTGAATTTCTTTCGTAACTCACCTCCCGTCAACCTGCAAAACTATATATCTGTAAAAGTAGTTTCAAATAAAGTTAGTATGCTTCCGAATAAAAAATATGAAAGCATTTTCTGAAATGTTCAATTATTGACCAAAACGAAACATTCACGAGTATGTTGTTGACCTGATGGTCTTTATTGTAGACAGCAAGAGTTGCATGTTCAAGAAGTTTAACTTTAAGCAGTACATTTGAAAGAGCAAGGTAATTTAAGGTGGTATAATTTTAATGGTACGTTCCACTGTAAGGCGACATGGAGGGTATCTTTGACGGACTCATTCAACATTCATACCCATGCACATCACCTCAAACACATAAGCTTAGTTCTTGAGTCAAATTTATTGGCTTCATAAAATAATATTGTGAATTTTTGTCCGTTTGCAGATTGGCTTATCTATGAATTTTTTTCGAAAATATCTTGCGATCTACGTACGCATAATGTAACACGTGAAGAAGAACATAAAAAGTTCGTCAAGAGGAATCTAATTTGCATTTGCCTTCCTTATTGTTAATTTTTTCTTCATAAAGACTACTTGAAAGAAACAAAATGTTTAACCATTTCAAGGCCTCTGAACAGTTTTAAAAAAATGCAGGTCTTTGCTCACTATATCAGGAAAAATCATCTCTCGACTTGAACACATACCAATAATCAACAGCCTCACTGCTTCTTGGAGCTGGATTTTGTGTGTGGAATGAATTACACATGTGGCGTTTTATAAATTAATTCATAGAAGATGTACATTCGTGCAGAAAGGCTTTAATTTAATAATTAGGTCTTCGTGATGTTCTCTTAAAATAACTAACATGTGTGCCCTTTACCGGGCCTCTGAACCAGTTTTGTGAATATGCAGGTTAAACTCGTGCCTTTTCTGTGTTATCAGTGTATTTCTCATCCAGGCATGGATGCGTCCTCTTAAATGGACAGCCCTTTCCGTGTAAACGATTGGGTTCAAAATCTCAAATCTTACCAGGCTTTAACATGGGATATGGACATCCTTCCGTTTTGAAAAATACCAGAACTGAACACTCTGTATGGGTACTCTCTTTGCGAATGTAGAATTTTATGAATTAACTTCTTAAACGCCACACGTGTAAAACATTCCCTAAAAAATCCAGCTCCAAAAACCAGTCAGGATGTTGATTCCTGGTATATGTTCAAGTCAAGAGATTTTTTTTTCTATGTAAAAGTCTTCGCAGATCTGTGTAGTGAGCAATTTTTGGAAAAGGACGTGCCTTTAAGCCTGTATAGACGGTTTGATTGTTGAGATACCTGGTGGCAATGGCCGCACGGGTGGCAAGAGGTAGTAATGCACAGATGACAACAAACTGACATGCATTTTAAAAAAAAGTTAGGAGGCAATTGAGAGGGGGAAACATTTTGTTAATTTCCAGAATCTTTATGAAGAAATAATGAACGAGAAGAAAGTCTGGCCTTTAAGTAAATGCAAATTAAACTATGTATACTTTTGACAAACTTTTTCTGTTCTTATTCACATGTTAAAATGTGTGCAGAGATCGTAAGTTACTTCCAAAAAAAACCATGTTTCAGGCAACAGGCAAACGGACAATACTGGACACAGGCTATGCTGACAGGCTCATGGACTGACTACCTGATGCTGAAGTACACCAACAGTGGACAATATCTGGAACAAAATGTTGCAGCATGTGAACCATGCACCGGACCACGTGACAACCCAGTATCATCTTCAAACCATGCAGGAAGCTGTTCAACCAAAGATACTTGTTCAACACAGTCACACGATTTGTAAAAGTATAGTTTCAGCCTTCTGTAGCTCAGGGAGTTTGAACCCCACTCTTCATCCGTTTAGGAAAGTATTTCTGATTGTTTTGACTGCACAGGTTGGTAATGGTACGATGATGCTTCTGCCGAGAAACCCCACTCGCTCAGGGGTGTCGTTTGGGTCGGCCCTTTGGCCAATCGCCGATTTTTTTTTTTTACTTTGGCCGAAACTTTCATGTCACTATCGGCCAAATGTCCGAAGAGTATTCGCCTGAATCGGCCAAAGTTTGTCCAGTTTTTGACTCACATGCGAAGCAAAAGTGAGTCTATGTACTCACCCGAGTCGTCCGTCCGTCCGTCCGGACGTCCGGACGTCCGGACGTCCGTCCGTCCGGAAAACTTTAACGTTGGATATTTCTTGGACACTATTCAGTCTATCAGTACCAAATTTGGCAAGATGGTGTATGATGACAAGGGCCCAAAAAACATACATAGCATCTTGACCTTGCTTCAAGGTCAAGGTCGCAGGGGCCATAAATGTTGCCTAAAAAACAGCTATTTTTCACATTTTTCCCATTTTCTCTGAAGTTTTTGAGATTCAATACCTCACCTATATATGATATATAGGGCAAAGTAAGCCCCATCTTTTGATACCAGTTTGGTTTACCTTGCTTCAAGGTCAAGGTCACAGGAGCTCTTCAAAGTTGGATTGTATACATATTTTGAAGTGACCTTGACCCTGAACTATGGAAGATAACTGTTTCAAACTTAAAAATTATGTGGGGCACATGTTATGCTTTCATCATGAGACACATTTGGTCACATATGATCAAGGTCAAGGTCACTTTGACCCTTATGAAATGTGACCAAAATAAGGTAGTGAACCACTAAAAGTGACCATATCTCATGGTAGAAAGAGCCAATAAGCACCATTGTACTTCCTATGTCTTGAATTAACAGCTTTGTGTTGCATGACCTTGGATGACCTTGACCTTGGGTCAAGGTCACATGTATTTTGGTAGGAAAAATGTGTAAAGCATGTGAGTCGTATGGGCTTTGCCCTTCTTGTTTGTATTGGTCAGGCTTTGATTGCTAAAACTGCTGCCGATGTACTTAGTCAACTGACTGACGTTTATTTCCTTCGCGAATACCAAAAACGAAACATCAATGTTTTGAACAGAAGCCATTGACGAAAATTATAGATGCAAGAGTGGTTTCCCTTGGACAAGGGAAACCACACTCTCAGCGTTTGCGTTCGCCGGTTCGCGATAGTTTATCAGTCAGTCAGTGCTTTCGATTTGGATTTGAAATGTCGCAACCAAAAAAGAAAAAAAACTAAATTGGCTAAGGTTTGCTACCATTCGCCAAGGTAAGTGATTCCTGACAAAATGACAGAAACACCGCGAATGTGGACAGTGTCAGTGTGAGTGGTAGCAGTGTTGTCGAGTCGATCGAAGCAGACGACATAGCAGACGATAGTCACCGCGAATCGCAATCTGCTGAGCCAGAGAATAACAAGTCGCGTTAGGCGAAATAACAACATTTAGTCAAGCTGTCGAACGCACTGCATTTTTTCACCAAGACCGCATACTCGTAGTTTCGTCAGTCCACCGCTAGTGGCAAAGGCAGTGAAATCGACAAGCCAGAATAGTGCGGTAATGGTCGCGCTTTTCTGTATCTCTTTTCTTTTTAGTGTACTGAGTTTGATTTTAATCCAAACATATCATATCTATATGTTTTTGGAATCAGGGACCGACAATTCATTAATTATTTTTTAAGCCACCAAGCTGAAATGCAATACCAAAGTCCGGCCTTTGTCGAAGATTGCTTTGCCAAAATTTCAATCAATGTGATTGAAAAATGAGGGTGTGACACTGCCGCCTCAACTTTTACAAAAAGCCGGATATGACGTCATCAAAGGTATTTATCGAAAAAATTAAAAACACTGTCCGGGGATATCATTCCCAGGAACTCTCATGTCCAATTTCATAAAGATCGGTCCAGTAGTTTAGTCTGAATCGCTCTACACACAGACACACACACACACACACACACACACACACATACACCACGACCCTCGTCTCGATTCCCCCTCTATGTTAAAACATTTAGTCAAAACTTGACTAAATGTAAAAAGGAAGAAAGAAAGAAAGAACAAGAAAATAAATTTAAAAAGATCGCAAAGACGAATGGGGAAAACCACACGAGAAATGCGTAAATGTTTTTTTGGGAAAAAATAACAACTACAGCAAACAACAAGTTGCGTAAGGCGAAATTACTACATTTAGTCAAGCTGTGGAACTCACAGAATGAAACTGAACGCACTGCATTTTTTCACAATGACTGTAGTCGGCCGCTAGTGCAAAAGGCAGTGAAAGTGACGAGCCTTTTTAGCGCGGTAGCGGTTGCGCTGTGCTGCATAGCACGCTTTACTGTACCTCTCTTCGTTTTAACTTTCTGAGCGTTTTTTTTTTTTTTTTTTTGGGGGGGGGGGAGGGGGGGGGGGGGGGGGGGGGGGAGCATCCTTCTTCATGGGTCTTTTTTTTATTTGTTCTACTTCTTTCTGGACATGTATTCATATGATGGACAATTTTTTTTTCTCTTCATTACCGTTACTCTATCGTTACAGCTATTTCATTCACCTTTGCTATGTCTAGTAGTTTGTGCGTTTGTTTGCGTGTATGTGCGTGTGTGTGTGTGTGTGTGTGTGTGTGTGTGTGTGTGTGTGTGTGTGTGTGTGTTGTTGTTGTTGTTTCCATAATTCTGTTAAATAAGCGTGTTTTTAATTCAAACATATCATATTTATATGTTTTTGGAATCAGGAATCGACAAGGAATAAGATGAAATTGTTTTTAAAACGATTTCGGAAATTTAATTTTAATCATAATTTTTATATTTTTAATTTTCAGAGCTTGTTTTTACTCCGAATATAACATATTTATATGTTTTTGGAATCAGAACATGATGAAGAATAAAGTAAAAGTAATTTTGGATCGTTTTATAAATAAATAATTTTATTTACAATTTTCAGATTTTTAATGACCAAAGTCATTTAATAATTTTTAAGGCCTCCATGCTGAAATGCAATACCGAAGTCCGGCCTTTGTCGAAGATTGCTTGGCCAAAATTTCAATCAATTTGATTGAAAAATGAGGGTGTGACAGTGCCGCCTCAACTTTTACAAAAAGCCGAATATGACGTCATCAAAGACATTAATCGAAAAAATGAAAAAAAATGTCTGGGGATATCATATCCAGGAACTCTTATGTAAAATTTCATAAAGATCGGTCCAGTAGTTTAGTCTGAATCGCTCTACGCACACACACACACAGACACACACACACAGACACACGCACACACACAGACACACGCACACACACCACGACCCTCGTCTCGATTCCCCCTCTATGTTGAAACATTTAGTCAAATCTTGATTAAATGTAAAAAAGTAACCACCAAGAAAAACCCACAAAAAACAGACCGTGATTAAAATCGCATTCCACGTTTTTACATTTAGTCAAGTTTTTTTCATTTTTTTGATAAATGTCTTTGATGACGTCACATCCGGCTTTTTGTAAAAGTTGAGGCGGCACTGTCACACCCTCATTTTGATTGACATTTTTGTAAAGCAATCTTCGACGCAGGCCGGACTTCGGTATTGCATTTCAGCTTGGTGGCTTAAAATCTAATTAATGACTTTGCTCATTAAAAATCTGAAAATTGTAATAAACATTTTTCTTATATAAAACGATCCAAATTTACGTTCATCTTATTCTACATCATTTCCTGATTCCAAAAACATATAAATATGTTTTATTTGGATTAAAAACAAGCTCTGACAAGTCGCGTAAGGCGAAATTACTACATTTAGTCAAGCTGTGGAACTCACAGAATGAAACTGAACGTAGTCCGCCGCCAGTGCAAAAGGCAGTGAAAGTGACGAGCCTGTTTGGCGCGGTAGCGGTTGCGCTGTGCTTCATAGCACGCTTTTCTGTACCTCTCTTCGTTTTAACTTTCTGAGCATGTTTTTAATCCAAACATATCATATCTATATGTTTTTTGGAATCAGGAACCGACAAGGAATAAGATGAAATAGTTTTTAAAACGATTTCGGAAATTTAATTTTGATCATAATTTTTATATTTTTAATTTTCAGAGCTTGTTTTTAATTCAAATATAACATATTTATATGTTTTTGGAATCAGAAAATGATGACGAATCAGATGAACGTAAATTTGGATCGTTTTATAAAAATTTTTTTTTTTTACAATTTTTAGATTTTTAATGACCAAAGTCATTAATTAATTTTTAAGCCACCAAACTGAAATGCAATACCGAAGTCCGGCCTTCGTCGAAGATTGCTTGGCCAAAATTTCAATCAATTTGATTGAAAAATGAGGGTGTGACAGTGCCGCCTCAACTTTTACAAAAAGCCGGATATGACGTCATCAAAGACATGTATCGAAAAAAAGAAAAAAAACGTCCGGGGATATCATTCCCAGGAACTCTCATGTCAAATTTCATAAAGATTGGTTCCGTAGTTTAGTCTGAATCGCTCTATACACACAGACACACACACACACACACACACACACACATACACCACACCCTCGTCTCGATTCCCCCCTCTACGTTGGCCATGTTGGGTTTGGGTTTGATGCGTGCATGCCTGGTTTTCTCCTGTAGATGGGTGTCGGCACAGAAGGTCTGCCCGCTGTCCTCAGCCAACATGCTCCGTCTTCATGGCAGCTCAAATTTTTTATCGAGGTTCTCTCCTCTAGATCCGCCGTGTTTCGCCTAGGGGCTTTCGCTGCCTAGTTGATAGGGTCACCTCGTAGAGGATGTGGTCATAGACCACGCACGGTCGGTCTTGGGATAGGGAAACGTTATGCTAGTCCGGAGGGATTACGCCAGAATGGCCACCTCGCGAAGACCCAGGGTCCTAGACTAGGGAGGTCCAAGGGGGAGCACCGGGAGGGCTACCCCTCTACCCGCACCTCCAACACAATCCCTTCCCCTGGTAGCTTCATCCCCAAGGAGGAAACAAAGCTACCTGCAACACCCCCCCCCCCCCCTCTACGTTAAAACATTTAGTCAAAACTTGACTAAATGTAAAAATTAAAAACATAAAAATTATGATCAAAATTAAATTTCCGAAATCGATTTAAAAACAATTTCATCTTATTCCGTGTCGGTTCCTGATTCCAAAAACATATACATGTAGATATGATATGTTTGGATTAAAAACACGCTCAGAAAGTTAAAACGAAGAGAGGTACAGAAATGCGTGCTATGCAGCACAGCGAAACCACTACCGCGCTAAACAGGCTCGTCAGTTTCACTCCGTTTTGCACAAGCGGCGGACTACGGTCATTGTGAAAAAATGCAGTGCGTTCAGTTTCATTCTGTGAGTTCCACAGCTTGACCAAATGTAGTAATTTCGCCGTACGCGACTTGTTTTGCGGAGGGGACAGTGTCAGCTGATAAGCAATTATTGAGCGACAGTGCCAACGCGGGACTGAAACGAAGGGTAGTGATGCGAAAAGTGCATGACTTGACGCGGACTATGAAAGGGATAAGCCCCATCACAGAGGTCTGTCGCCACTCCAGTGTTAATGGCAACAAGAAAAGCACGTCTCCATATCCCTCTTTTTCACAGGTGTAGTGTGTGCACACCCGTTTCAACCCTGTGCACGGATTTTGACGGATTTTGACGGATTAGCTCGTAGACGCCGCCTAAATTTTGCCAATTAGGCCAGGTAATGCTTGAACTGCGGTTCACCTTGACTACTTTCAGGCTTCTTTTTCTACTCTCTGTTCCAATGTAAAGGTTTTTTTTTTTAACCGTTGCCGTGCTTCCTGGGTTCACCTGTACCCAGAGACACACTAAAATCATTGTAACTCTGGAACCATTAAAGGTATCGTTTTGAAATTTTAAGTATCTCTCACACACCTAATTTGCTCTCTGTCTGCAACTGAATTTTTAGTGTGTACATGACAAAACATTAAAATTAATTGATTATGATAATTTACATAAACACTACCGATGGCGCGGGTTCATACAAACCCATACTTTTAAAGAGTAGTAGTGATTGTAACTATCCCTCTGCCGACGGCGCGGGTTCTGCTACACCCATAATTACCAAAGCGGCGGAACAGTGTCTGTCTGCCTGTTTGTCTCCAAGAGACTGTCTGTCTCTCTGTCTGTCTGTCCGTATCTCTCTGTCTGTATGTCTGTTGTCAGTTGCTCTGTCTGTCTGTCTATCCGTCTATCCGTCTATCTGACTGTCTGTCTATCTGACTCTCTGTCTCTCTCTGTCTCTCTCTGTCTGTCTCTCTGTCTGTCTCTCTGTCTGTCTCTCTCTGTCTCTCTCTCTGTCTCTCTCTCTTAGTCTCTCTCTCTGTCTCTCTTTCTTAGTCTCTCTCTCTCTCTTTCTTAGTCTCTCTCTCTCTCTTTCTTAGTCTCTCTCTCTCTCTTTCTTAGTCTCTCTCTCTCTCTTTCTTAGTCTCTCTCTCTCTCTCTTTCTTAGTCTCTCTCTCTCTCTTTCTTAGTCTCTCTCTCTCTCTCTCTCTCTTTCTTAGTCTCTCTCTCTCTCTCTTTCTTAGTCTGTCTCTCTTTCTTAGTCTCTCTCTCTCTCTTTCTTAGTCTCTCTCTCTCTTTCTTAGTCTCTCTCTCTCTCTTTCTTAGTCTCTCTCTTTCTTTGTCTCTCTCTCTTTTTTAGTCTCTCTCTCTCTTTCTTAGTCTCTCTCTCTCTTTCTTAGTCTCTCTCTC
The DNA here is from genome assembly GCF_037325665.1 of Littorina saxatilis. Taxonomy (NCBI): domain Eukaryota; kingdom Metazoa; phylum Mollusca; class Gastropoda; order Littorinimorpha; family Littorinidae; genus Littorina; species Littorina saxatilis. The sequence goes on along the minus strand of NC_090259.1, from coordinate 5,338,798 downwards.
TTTCTTAGTCTCACTCTCTCTCTTAGTCTCTCTCTCTTTCTTAGTCTCTCTCTCTCTCTTTCTTAGTCTCTCTCTCTCTCTTTCTTAGTCTCTCTCTCTCTCTTTCTTAGTCTCCCTCTCTCTCTTCCTTAGTCTCTCTCTCTTTCTTAGTCTCTCTCTCTCTCTTTCTTAGTCTCTCTCTCTTTCTTAGTCTCTCTCTCTCTCTTTCTTAGTCTCTCTCTCTCTCTTTCTTAGTCTCTCTCTCTTTCTTAGTCTCTCTCTCTCTCTTTCTTAGTCTCTCTCTCTTTCTTAGTCTCTCTCTCTCTTTCTTAGTCTCTCTCTCTCTCTTTCTTAGTCTCTCTCTCTCTCTTTCTTAGTCTCTCTCTCTCTTTCTTTGTCTCTTTCTCTCTCTCTTTCTTAGTCTCTCTCTCTCTCTCTTTCTTAGTCTCTCTCTCTCTTTCTTAGTCTCTCTCTCTCTTTCTTAGTCTCTCTCTTTCTTAGTCTCTCTCTCTCTCTCTTTCTTAGTATCTCTCTCTCTCTCTTTCTTAATCTCTCTCTCTCTTTCTTAGTCTCTCTCTCTTTCTTAGTCTGTCTCTCTCTCTCTCTTTCTTAGTCTCTCTCTCTCTCTTTCTTAGTCTCTCTCTCTCTCTCTTTCTTAGTCTCTCTCTCTCTCTCTCTTTCTTAGTCTCTCTCTCTCTCTCTTTCTTAGTCTCTCTCTCTCTCTTTCTTAGTCTCTCTCTCTCTCTCTTTCTTAGTCTCTCTCTCTCTCTTTCTTAGTCTCTCTCTCTCTCTCTCTCTCTTTCTTAGTCTCTCTCTCTTTCTTAGTCTCTCTCTCTCTCTCTCTTTCTTAGTCTCTCTCTCTCTTTCTTAGTCTCTCTCTCTCTCTTTCTTAGTCTCTCTCTCTCTTTCTTAGTCTCCCTCTCTCAGACCTGGGAACCCCTGTTTTGCACTTTGAGTATTCTCAAACAAACTTGGTGTATTTTCAAAAAAATGAACGTACTCCACACAGCGTTTGCACATCCATGATTAAAACATGCCTCATGCGCGTCCGTCACACCGTTAATTATGTTTACCTATACATTTAAAACAAATGGTTTTTTCCAATTTTTACTGACACAAACCGTACCGTATTTGACGGGACTACAAGCCGCGACTTTTAAAAAAAAATCTCATTGCGGGTTATAAAAAGATGCGGCTAAAACGTTACCTAAACTTGAATAGTAATTCACCTAATGGAAGTCGCCGCGGATTTTCATTTCGCTCGATTAGCGATTACCGGTACTTTATTAGCTCTCTACTCAAGACTCGGCGCTTTTCTCTTTCTTTCGCGAATCTTCGTTTGTCAACAAGTCGCCGTGACAAGCGTACAGAGAAACACCGGATGTATCAGGATCTCGCGCGCGCGCGAGATTTCGTTTTTATGTGTCTCGCGATAGTTGGAGGAGCGAGAGCCGCCATGTTGTGTTTTCGTCTGCTCGAAATGTGCGCAAAAGTTGTAAATCATCCCAAAAAAGCTTTTTCCGGGCGGGACTACATGTGTGTGTTGGTTACAAATTGTGTGTGTGTGATATTTTTCTTCAAACTTTTTCACTTTTCTTCTTTGTTTCACTTGTTTATTCTCGGAGCAGATTTCGCCAAATACCGTACTTTCGTTTGCCTGGTTGTTTTGATTGATTGACACGAACCGATTATATTTTTTTCGACGGCGGCTAATATAGCGACGTAATCATGTGCCAAAATACTGGATCGGCTTCAGGATGGGCCTGTGAAGAAAAGTAGTCTAGGAATTGTTCTCGTCGTATTTTTTTCCCACTGACCGTACTGAGCGTATTCTCGACAATCATGCGTACAAAATACGGCGAAATCGTATGGGTTCCCAGGTCTGCTCTCTCTCTTTCTTAGTCTCTCTCTCTCTCTCTCTTTCTTAGTCTCTCTCTCTCTTTCTTTGTCTCTCTCTCTCTCGCTCTCTCTCTTTCTTAGTCTCTCTCTCTCTCTTTCTTAGTCTCTCTCTCTCTCTCTTTCTTAGTCTCTCTCTTTCTTAGTCTCTCTCTCTCTCTCTTTCTTACTGAGTCTCTCTCTCTCTCTTTCTTAGTCTCTCTCTCTCTTTCTTTCTTAGTCTCTCTCTCTCTCTTTCTTAGTCTCTCTCTCTCTCTTTCTTAGTCTCTCTCTTTCTTAGTCTCTCTCTCTCTTTCTTAGTCTCTCTCTCTCTTTCTTAGTCTCCCTCTCTCTCTTTCTTAGTCTCTCTCTCTCTTTCTTAGTCTCTCTCTCTCTTTCTTAGTCTCTCTCTCTCTCTTTCTTAGTCTCTCTCTCTCTCTCTTTCTTAGTCTCTCTCTCTCTCTCTCTTTCTTAGTCTCTCTCTCTCTCTTTCTTAGTCTCTCTCTCTCTTTCTTAGTCTCTCTCTCTCTCTCTCTCTCTTTCTTAGTCTCTCTCTCTCTCTCTTTCTCTCTCTCAGTTTCTTAGTCTCTCTCTCTCAGTTTCTTAGTCTCTCTCTCTCTTTCTTAGTCTCTCTCTCTCTTTCTTAGTCTCTCTCTCTCTTTCTTAGTCTCTCTCTCTCTTTCTTAGTCTCTCTCTCTCTCTCTCTCTCTCTTTCTTAGTCTCTCTCAGTCTCTCTCAGTCTCTCTCAGTCTCTCTCCCCCCCCCCCCTCTCCCTCCCCTGCAAGAAGTCGGTGAAGGGAGAAACTCGATGCACCCACTGAAGTAGCGCTGTGGGTTTCCCTGAACCCACCCCGTCGTTAGAGAAATAAACGGTAAAAACCCTCTTTCAAATGTATGGGTTCAGACAATACCGCATCGTCGTTAGAGAAATAAACGGTAAAAACCCTCTTTCAAATGTATGGGTTCAGACAAACGCGCATCGTCGGGCGTGTGTAGTCAAAAGCGGCATCCGGTAACTATTTGTGTATGGCAAAACACGTACGGCCGTGGATTTCCTTGCGAGGGGTTATAAGCTTACTTATTTCTTTTTTTGTCCTCGAAAAAAAGAAGAAATTCTGTCCGTGAATTATTTTTCTTTTTTCTGTCTGTAAAGCCGGGGGAAGTTAATTGTTTTTTTAATTGTCACAGTATGCAAAAGGTCTTCCTTCTAACCATACTATATATGATGTCGGGAGCAGATATCAGTGAAGATAAATTGCCATTATTTAATACCAATGTTAAAAGAAATAATGAGTGGCTGCTGACACCAGTTGATCCTGTTTAAAATCAAGGATAAGCCACAAATTGTTTATAAAATAGCTAAAATTCTTCAGCTTCAGCAGGGCTTTGCCCCCCAGACCCCCGAACGGGACCCTGGACCCCAGGTCCCAGGTTGTAACCCCCCCCCCCCCCCCCCGCCTCTGGCTTGACTGCTCCGCCCCTGTAATCTGTGTTCCTAAGACAATGATTGTATGTATTGGTGTTCCCCTCTTGAGTCTTGTGCTTCAATGTTACGGTGACTTTGGATGAGCCAAAATAATAGCCGAACTTTTTCCAAGATGCCCTAAAGCTTTCTGACAGTTTCGGCCAAATGTCCCAACATGAAAATGTCTAGCAAAACCCCTGTCGCTAGCACACCAGCTGCCTGTTATGGGTAAGCGACGTGCCTGTATTTCCTGCAAAGCAAGACAGAATAAAACAGCAGCTTAGTTTGAGCTTTTAAGACATTCGTAGCAGAGAAAACGTGTACGTGTTTGTTTGGAGAGGGTGGATAGAATCATAAGACACGCTGTGTCTATGTGACGTAGAGCAGGTTTTCACATTCATGCTGAAGCACTGTGTGATCGCTATTCTTTCTGGCATATCTTACCTTGATTTCAGACAGACTGGGAACCGAAATGAGGATGTCTACATGAATAAACTATGCTGATATGTATGTGTTTAGAAATAAAGAATAGTTTTAATGATATATGATGGTGTGTTTTGTTTTTTAATCCAATGTGATATTTTCGTATTTGAAAACAAATTGTACACTCTGTGGTCAATTTTACTTTCAGATAAATAAATCTATCATAATGGAAATCATCTGTTTGTGTTGTGTTACTTACTCATTTTGATCAATGTTGAGTCGTCCATATTCCTGTGTGTACGCATAGTATGCAGTTTGAAGGTAGTAGATGTCCGAGCAAACATAGGAGGATGTGCTGTTAGGCTGTTTCCTCATCCAGGTTTTCCAGATATTCGAATTAAGTTCCCTCTTGGAGTTTCTGCACTGACACCTGATAAGCAAAATACACGTATCACTCTGTGACCATGGCAACATGTATCATCTGTATGCCCCGTTCAAAAATTACCTTGAGATTCTAAGGTATACACAGAAATTGCAGTGGATCACAAAAACAACACGAACAGTAGTACATATATTCACAGTTTAAAAATTCATGCAATGAGAGTCAATAACCCGATTTAACCCCAGGTAGATTCAGGGTCCCACTGACTGAATCTCATATGGTTGCTTTTCGGCACACACCATACATTTTTAATGGGACTGTGAGGTTTTGTTACTACAGTAAAATAGTAGCAACGTACTGTCTGTTCGTGACGTTTGAGAAGGGGTCAACCCGCTATTGCCGCGGCCCGTTGTTGCCGCGGCCCGTTATTGCCGCGTCCCGTTGTTGCCGCGGCCCATTATTTCCGCGGCCCTTATTTTCTTCTTTTTTTTTTCTTCATTTTTTCATTATGTACATTAATTTTTATTGACGAGAAAATCTCTTACGCAAGGAGAAAGGACGACCCCCAGCGGAAGTTTTCGCCACGTCCGCAGGGATTGGAACTCGCAATCCTGTGCATTGGAGGCAGGCGCGGCGGCCCTCCCGAGGGAGGGAGGGAGAGAGGGAGGGACGGAGAGAAATAGTGGGATGGAGGGAGAGAGAGGGAGGGAGGGAGTGAGAGAGAGGAAGGGAGGGAGATAGGGAGGGAAGAAGAGAGATGGAGTGAGAGAGTAGAGATGGGATGGAGGGAGGAAGGAAGAAGATAGGGGGGAGAGGAAGTGTGGGAGGGATGGAGGGAAAGAGATAGTGGGATGGAGGTAGAGAGAGAGGAGGGAGGGAGATAGGGTGGGAGGAAGAGAGTGGGAGGGAGAGAGAGAGGAGGGAGGGAGAGAGAGAGGGAGGGAGAGAAAGAGAGTGGGATGGAGGGACAGAGGGGAGGGAGTGAGAGTGAAGGAGGGAGGTAGAGAAAAGTCGATTGTTGGCGGTAGGGAGGGAGGGAGAAAAGGAGGCAGGGAAGTAGTGAGATATATAGAGAGAGAGGTAGGGAGGAAGGGAGGGAGAGAGAGATGTGGACTTATTGTCTGCTTATCTAAGCACTCTAAAAGGTAGAAATTAACACAAGAGATGTGCATTGATTTCTTCTTTTTGATGAACGAAAAATATCATTTTTGAAAAAAATGGACTTACTCGGTTTTGTCAGCACACGGCAGAGTTACCAACTCTGTTGTTTGATGGCATCTGACTGGCGCAATTTTTCTTTTTTTTAAACGGAATCAGGGGATCTTTCTTGCTGGAAAGTTCCGCGGCAATAGCGGGTTGCGGCAATAGCGGGTTGCGGCAATAGCGGGTTGCAGCAATAACGGGCCGCGGCAACAACGGGCCGCGGCAATAGCGAGTTGTAAGTTATGTAACCTTTGTACTGTCTGTTCGTGACGTTTGAGAATACCGATCTATGCACTAACGCATTGTCTTTTTGTAGTGTGACTGTCCGATATTGCGTACTCCTAAAAATCAATGATCAAAAAGTTTGAACTGCTGTAATCGTGTTTCAGCATATGTCTGACAGTGCTTATTTGCTTCCAAAACGGCTTGCGATATCACGCCATCAGCGTTTCGCCACTGCTCAGAAAATCTTATGATTTCAGATCTAGTTTAATATCGGAATCACGTGTGCTCGTTGAAAATTCATTTATTACTTCCCTTTGACCGTTTCGCAAGAAAAATGTCAGGATCACTATTAGCACATTAGCCCAACGCCATTTGAAATAAGTTTCACTGTTTAGTGGTGTCAATGTCATGTAGTGTCTTACTGTTGCAAATAAAAATACCAGGATAAGTGCAGTTTTGTCCGAAAGAAACAGGCTTTGCACAATGTTAACTTGCTGTCTACATGTTTCGTTGTGTGACTGTAGAATTACTCAGAATTCCAAGAGAAAATAAGGATAGTCGCGTGTGAACATCACGGTGGAAGCATTTATTCTAAACTGGGCAGTTTAATCCGTGATTAAAGATAGGAAAATAAACAACACCATAATAGCATAAATCCATAATCTTTACATGCTTACAGATCTGTGGAAGCACATCAACTGATCTGTGAAAAACACACCTGACTTCGATCTAGCACTGCAAGAGGTAGCGACTACCAGGGACCTATATTTAATATATAGGTCTATGCGACTACGGACTAGTGTGTCAACATCACAACAAAGAGAATCACATACCATTTCGTATTGCCGCTTATGCTGGCTCTGTTTCAAGCAGTTCATTGTGGCCTCGCAAGCATTTTAACGACGAAGAGGCTCAAACGGGCACGGTAATACCTCAGGCTGGCTGAAAACCGGTCCGTATTCCACTTGTCTTCCTCACTGCTGGACCGGCCATATTTGTTGTTCAAGGCCCGTGACGTAGCACATGTATGTGCATAAGGTCATGAGCCAAGACTGCGCGCGCGATGGAACGATTCAGAACAGCAAGCAAACGAGTCAAAGTATACTTTTTGGACTTCTGTGTTCATTTTTACACACGCATTTGTGGTTGATGAATTAAGAGGGTCAACATATCAAAAGTGACCCTAAACCTTGGACTTTTCCTTTAAGTCTTCATCAGGTATTGGGAAGAAACTTATTTTGTTTTAAAGCAACAACAACGTTAAAACTGATCCAAGGTATGGAACATATTCGATCAAAAGAAGTTCTCGTAAAATGGATTCAAAATAAAGCATTGTTTTGTGAGAGAGGAAACGTTTTTGGCGATCACTGTTTGTGGAACAATATACACTTGTAGATGTGGTTTGTACAATTTTTTTTTTTTTAAATGGATAGAAGCGGATTTAAACGCTGTGAACGATATTTGGGTTAACGGAGATATGATCACTATTAACTGGCTGTGCGCAAAGACAGGATACTATGAGAGGGCAAATAGGCCCAAACGGAGCGCTCATTTAAGGAGGGCGAAATAAGTGAGGGCGCCTAAAATGAGCGCTCGAGTTAAGGATTGATTGGCTGGTAAAATTAATTAGCCAATCAAATCACATTTCTTAAGATTCGCGTTCCAAAAAGGAGGGCGCAGTTTATTTGGCGAGCAATAGATTAGCGCTCCAAAAAAGAGCGCGCATTTATTGAGGGCGCAGCTTATCGTTATGGGGCAAATAGGCCCAAACGGAGCGCTCATTTAAGGAGGGCGAAATAAGTGAGGGCGCCTAAACTGAGCGCTCAAGTTAAGGATTGATTGGCTGGTAAAAATAGTTATCAATTTATGTGGAAGCACGCGCATTTATTGCGCCCGCATGTTTGGATCGCGAGTCGGTAAAAAACTTCCAATGGAAACATTGTCGGAACGGAGACGTACCATAGTCATTCATGTATTTATTACTTAGTTAGTGGAAGAATCTTTTGTAATGTATGTTTGAAGGTGTATGCTTTTAATTAAGCGTTGTTGACTATGAATGTAGATGTAAATGCTTGTATAACTGTGTTTTAATTTTAGTGTTATTTGTTGTTTTAGTGATTTTTCACTACCTATTTTATTCATGTTTTTATTATTTAGTTAGTGGAAGAATCTTTTGTGATGTATCTTTGATGGTGTATGCTTTTAATTAAGCGTTGTTGACTATGAATGTAGATGTAAATGCTTGTATAACTGTGTTTTAATTTTAAATGTGTCAAGCGCAAAGAGCATAATTGTAAAGTTATGATGTTGCGCTATATAAATGCTCATTTATTATTATTATTATTATTATTGCTTGCCACCATGGCTTCACGAGAACACAGTTTTAAAGACACCCCGGCTAGATGTAACACACACACACACACACACACACACACACACACACACACACACACACACACACACACACACACATCAACCTCTCACTGATACACATACCCGCATATCCTACCTAAACCCTTCACTGATGTAGGGGAAGGGCTCCTAATATGGACCGCTTTTTGTTTCATGCTGATATATAACTAGCTTGTTTTCTTGCGAAGAAGTTTAATTTTGTGTTTGGTAGTCCTTCTCTCTTAGGTTAACTGTTATGCCTAATTAGAGTAAAATAGCTTTGAAAGCCATTCAGCAATAATTAAATTACAGGAAAAATCACAACTGGTCCCTATTAGGGGCCTGGGCGCCTAATATGGACCAGTGGAGAGGCCTTCACGAATCGCTGTAAAAAGCCCCCTATACTTCAAAATAATAATAATAATAATAAGAAGAAGAACATTTATATAGCGCTAAATCAAAAACTTTCGTTAAAAAGGCTTGCTCTAAGCGCTTGACATCTAAACTAAAACGTCATTCACACTCTTTACAATGATGTACAAGAACTTCATGTCACACTCTTTCATTCAGTATAGCACCATTCACACAGTTGTTATTCTGTACAAGACAATAAGTTAGTCTAACATTTAGAATGTTCATAAGATGAAAACAAGAGAAAACCAGACTGATTAAAACAACTGCTTAGTGCTAACAAAGCATGAATCTTAATGATAACGTAATACATGTTTAACTGTTAAGACCATAAAAAAAAACCTATATGCTAAAATAACTTCGAACTTTTAAGAACTTCTTATAAGATACACAGCACATCTAGATAAACACCAGAATGATAAAACAAAAGGCAACATTATACAACTTAGTGTGCAAGTCAGACAAATTAAAATATGCTTTAGATTTATCTGTTTTGGGTTGATGAGAGCATTATTTGAAGCACACCAGGAAACTAAAGAAGCTTATCAAAAACATAGTGAAAATAAGTGAAATTATCAACTTCCACGAAAAGAAGACTATTTGTTATATTTGTGTGAAAGCTCAAGTATATAGTTATAGGTTATTTTCAGCAAACTTCTTTATGAATTAATGAAACCAGTCTTTAGCTTTTATTTTATTCTATTTGTTGAAGGTGGTCCGTATTAGGTGACATACACATATCATTTGAGATGTTGCTATTATTTTTTGTTTGCAGTAGAAACTCGGGGTCAACACTGCTAAAATGTAACAAATACAGTCTTAGCTGTCATATGTAGCACGTTTTGTGTGATAAAAGCTTTGGCTGTGGACAGAAACGAGTCCGTTTTAGGCGGCAAATTTAGAGTGAACGCTGCCAAAAGTGAAAAATAGAGTAAAAGCCTAACGGGTTTGAGGTTTGTGTTTCTGCAACTATTATGACATGTGCAAGTTATCCAGAGAGGGTGAATATAGCGAATAAAACTTTTTTGAGCGCTCTATCGCCGTTAGTTTGTCAGAACAGAAGGTTGTCCATATTAGGAGCCCTTCCCCTATATATTCATAAGCGCACATACACACATGCACACGCACAGACACATACAAACACACGCACATCACAATTGTCGAACCACGGCCATGAATAAGGCGCACTACACTGACAGTAAATAGATCAATAAGTATCAACACAAACGATCCCGACTTCTTGGTCTTCTGGTGGAAATTTTTAATTTGTTTAGAAACACTTTGAGATCACCGTTAGCCCTATATTATCTTTTATGGCTTCTCAAATGGCAGAACATACAGACAGACAAAAGCCGCTAGACCCCATCACAAACAGAACTCTACAATCCACAGGTGTGCCCACACACACACACACACACAAACACACACACACACACACACACACACACACACACACACACACACACACACACACACACACACACACACACACACACACACAGAGAAGCCGTATAGATATATATATCTATAAATGTATAGAGATAGACGACAGTGTATTTTTCGCGTGGCTATAAATTGATTCGACCTTTTCACTTTTACAGTAAGGACAACTTACGGGTACATGCAAGGAAAGCCCACAACTTCTAAGGCGAACAACTCTGCAGAGTCTGCTGTGAAGGGCGACGGTAGTCTCCCTGTCACACTCGACCCCCTTTGAATGAACTTAAATCCCTCCCAGGTGGAATGGGAACAGCACGAACATGATTCAGTGACCAAAACACCACAATCACCTTTGAAGGCGAAGTCCACTCAAACGGGATTGAGAATAATTGTTATGGCTTCTTGAAGGAAGGCCTGAACACACTGACACACTAATGCCGCTAGACCAAATCACAAACAGAACTCTACAATCCACAGGTGTTGCCCACACACACACACCACACACACACACACACAAACACACACACACACAGAGAAGCCGTATATATAAATGTATATCTATATCTATAAATATATAGAGATAGGTGACAGTGTATTTTTCGCGTGGCTATAAATTGATTCGACCTTTTCACTTTTACAGTAAGGACAACTTACGGGTACATGCAAGGAAAGCCCACAACTTCTAAGGCGAACAACTCTGCAGAGTCTGCTGTGAAGGGCGACGGTAGTCTCCCTGTCACACTCGACCCCCTTTGAATGAACTTAAAGTGTAACTAAACAGACATTTTGAAGTGTCAGCTTTGCTGAATTGCTTTATGTTTTGTCCAAGTATAGACCTGTAGAAGCGATACTGGACGATTTTTCCAACGTTTACTGTGTTTTCTGATTTACTACGATTTTTTAAAAGTGCTGAACCCATTTCAGATTTACCTGCTTATCTGTTCTTGATTTGATACTTCCAAAGAACAAGTGGTACTTTGAGTTCCGGTTTTATGTTTTAACCAATCAGAATTTGGTTCCTAAATAAAATCGTCTGCTGCCTGTCCCAGCAGAGTCGGCAACAAGCACTGCTTGCCACATGTGTGATGTTACCAACAGAAATAGCCATAAATTGGGCAAGGTAGCAATGTAAATGAATTGGATCTAACTAATGTGCTTGTACTGCATCTCTGGCCTTTGAATTCACTCCAAATGTACTGGCTCAGCGTGAGAGGCAACATCCTGTCGAAGTCGTAAGCACGAGGCTGACTGGGAGATTATTATTCGAAGAGCATGCTGAAAAGTTGTAAGTACAATATTTTACATGTTCTCGACATTTCTGTTGATCTTTCCTTAACTTTAATTGTTTCCTTGATTTAAAACCCTAGGGCTTGTATTTTCATTTGTGATACTAAGCACGTATCTTTACCACAGTATCTGATCACTTCACACTTGAATTTTAGAATGATGAAGTGGAATTATTTCTGGATCTAATTTATTCCTTGTTCCCCCCCTCTCGATTCCTTTTTTCGCCACACATGTATTGTCGTGTAAGGGGGTAGATGCGTGTACTGGCTGATGTTTTGATTTTTTTACTTCGGTCAGATACAGATGATTGAAAAAAAACTTGTCAAGGATTTCAGAATTTAATAGATCTGTTCGAAGTTTTTACGGGATGGGTCCTGTTACAATATAGACTGAATGTGCGCAAGATGAACTTTTGATTAAACATACACACACAAATGAATCTCTTGATTTTGTTATACGGCGAATGTCCAGTTCCCACCACCACGTCTGTGGTATGTTTTTATACTGTTTGATTGAATAGACTGACGTGCATTCTCTCGCAAATGTGCGCGCGTGTGTGTTTGTCTGTGCCTCAGACTTATTAATCAAAAATGATGTTGCACATTGCAGATCTATGCGACAGGAGCAAGTGGACAAGACAGCTACATTTGTCTGAGCGAAGATCCAACGGTAAGCTCTTTTAGCCGAAGACAGCGAGCCTGGGTGCATGCATGCAAGCTTCTATCATGTTCGTGTGAGTGCTGCCGGGCTATTAGACGCCTTTTCATTATTCTTGATTTGGAGATCCATGCAGGGTATTAGAAAGTGCAGAATATACACGTTTGAACAAATACGATGTGTGTTTGCTCTGAAAAAAAGAAAAAACGCAACAAACAAACATTGTATTTGTTTAAAGTATCACAAATATTTATTACCTGTATCTGCATGTTTTGATAATGATGAAGGGTAAATTACTTTGACGTGTGCTTTTTTTTAACCACACTGATAACGAATAATAGAAACACAGACACACTTAATAACATATCCACAAAAATTGTAACAATAAATGTAAGCTGAACAATGCCTGCAACACATTTCAGGCCTCAGAAGTAAGTAATTATGAGATTCAGACAGAGAGAGAAAGCCCAACACGAAACCAGTTGTGACATTTTTTATTTCATTATGTAATATTAAAAACACGACAACAACGTATTTCCTGTACTTAGTTTCGTGCAATTATGGATTGCAAAGTATGTCTAATTGAGTGGCATAAAGAGGCACAGTTGCATGAAAAACCAACTCGGATCTTGACTAGGATCAGGATTTTACATGGACACAACCTAGAATTTAACATCCTGGGGGGAGGGGGGTACTGCGCCTTTCACATCAAGATGTAAAGATCTATTTTAAATAATACTTATTAGAAGGGAACAAAATCAAACAAACTACAACAATCGTTCTGAGGGGAGAGAATTACCTCTTCCGAAGAAATTACCTCCCTTGCTTTTCTTGTCGTGACTTATGTAGAGTAAAGTGAATAGAAAGTGAATCAGTCAGTAACAAAAAAACCCACAACATTTCTTAAGATCAATGAGGAGTCTTGAAGTATTTGTCAATGTTAATCTTGTATGCATAACAAACAATATATTACGGATTGATAATTAAAGAAAATCGTCTCTTCTACAGGGTTGACCCCCCTAAAAAGGACACCCACAACCATGCAAATTACTTCTGCATCTGTTGAACCAATTATTTTATATATGGTATTCATTATCTTCAGTTTATGTTCTGCCTTTCCAGTAAGTGGCAATTTTGTAAATTGAATGGTTGACATTGAGCGGTAGCCATTTTTACCTAATTTAAACCCTTCAGGCTTTTACCTTTTTGATTATTTTGAATGTCTGAGTATGTAAAAACATCCCCTTCAACCCCCAGGCTATCGATGACCTGAAGAAAGCATGCAGTTACAGCTAGGTTCAGGGCAATCCTCAGACACGATGGCGTTGGTGTCATTGGTGATGCAAAAGTTAGATAATTTAACCTAAAAATTTGCCACTTTGTGAACTGCACATGTATAAAATCAAGTTTAAGTATGCTGAATATGAAGTTATCCAGTCAATTGGTGTAGAAGTTATAGCATTTCTGACAGTTAACAGTATTTAAAATCTCTAAAGTAAAATCTGACATATTCGAAAGTTTTGCATAAACACCCAGACAATTGTTACGATATTCTCCTAAGCTTCTCCACTTCTCAGCCCTGTCTTGGAAATGAATTCGAATAAGGCAGTCAAAATAACTTAGTTTGGAGCACCCATCAATCAGAATAAGCATTAACTTTTGACACAGGAAATATCTTCTACCGAAAGCTCTCCTGGTTTTATTCTACATTTTTCCTGCATAATGGTAACAAATTTAATGATAAATCTAAACAACGAAGTGACTGTGGTAAGATGAACAAAGTTAAAAAACAAAGGATTACTGTAAATGGTTTACGAATCGAAATCTAAACAAATTTTAATGATAAGTAAAACAAGTCGCGTAAGGCGAAAATACAATATTTAGTCAAGTAGCTGTCGAACTCACAGAATGAAACTGAACGCAACGCAACGCAGCAAGACCCGTATACTCGTAGCATCGTCACTCCACCGCCCGTGGCAAAGGCAGTGCACGTGGAATTGACAAGAAGAGCGGGGTATCCGTTGCGCTAAGAAGGATAGCACGCTTTTCTGTACCTCTCTTTGTTTTAACTTTCTGAGCGTGTTTTTAATCCAAACATATCATATCTATATATTTTTGGAATCAGGAACCGACAAGGAATAAGATGAAAGTGTTTTTAAATTGATTTCGAAAAAAATAATTTGATAATAATTTTTATATATTTAATTTTCAGAGCTTGTTTTTAATCCGAATATAACATATTTATATGTTTTTGGAATCAGCAAATGATGGAGAATAAGATAAACGTAAATTTGGATCGTTTTATAAATTTTTATTTTTTTTTACAATTTTCCGATTTTTAATGACCAAAGTCATTAATTAATTTTTAAGCCACCAAGCTGAAATGCAATACCGAACCCCGGGCTTCGTCGAAGATTACTTGACCAAAATTTCAACCAATTTGGTTGAAAAATGAGGGCGTGACAGTGCCGCCTCAACTTTCACGAAAAGCCGGATATGACGTCATCAAAGACATTTATCAAAAAAATGAAAAAAACGTTCGGGGATTTCATACCCAGGAACTCTCATGTCAAATTTCATAAAGATCGGTCCAGTAGTTTAGTCTGAATCGCTCTACACACACACACAGACACACACACAGACACACACACAGACACACGCACATACACCATACCCTCGTTTCGATTCCCCCTCGATGTTAAAATATTTAGTCAAAACTTGACTAAATATAATGAACAAAAAAATAAAATAAAAAAAAGCTAACGTCCTCGCATTTGTCCAGAATTATTCCATGTTTAACATGGGAACAGAGGTATAATTGGTCTAAAGAATTTATCTGTATGCAATGCCCGCTATAGGTGAAAGACTTTTGTGGAAGCCATGGAAGAATGCATCGCTGTTGTGCTGGTTCAGCTTGAGGTCCTGTCCTAGCGAATATCCTGCACACACAAAAACACGACTTTTTAAGCCACTTATGTTGCATTCCGTGACATAGCTTTGTTAAAACCGTGTGCCTGATAATAATGACAGATTTTTTTTTAAGACACCCCATATAATATTGTTTGACAATCTCTTTCAACATAGTTTACGAATCACCAATGTGTATACAAACGCAAATAACCCACAGGTCAATAAATTACTTTCCAGAGAGAGAGAGAGAGAGAGAGAGAGAGAGAGAGAGAGAGAGAGAGAGAGAGAGAGAGAGAGAGAGAGAGAGAGAGAGAGAGAGAGAGAGAGAGATCAAAACTAGAAAATGTGTGCTATATAAAACAAGGATAATCACTGTCAAATCTTTGCTTGTACCTGCATGGTGTTTACTGCGCTATATACACAACCTGTTTTATTTCATTTTTTTTTTATTTTTTTTTTTTGGGGGGGGGGGGGATGTTTTGTGATGAGGGTTTTTTCAAAGCCTTTACTGCTTTAGTCATTGAATCCACCCGACTTCGATTTATTGTTCAGTGATGGGTAATTGTGTGACCAACTATGTAAGTTAGTGATTGTTCTGGCTTCATACAATGACATTGCATTAATTTTATAAGTGTATGTGTGTGTGTTTCAGGCAAAAGCTGATATTACAGTCCTAGTTGTATGCAGTACCTCTGCTTCTTCGTTCAGGAATCAAAGTATACAATCTAAACCGATTATTTTGTTCAATAATGTTCAGCTTACCATCCCGAAGAAGGCAGTAACGTGCCGAGATATTGATTATAGATATTAACGTACCTAACCTGGTTACTGGTGTGTTTTCTTTTTATTTCAATAATGTAAATGTGTGACACCTTGCAGGGTACTTGATGTTCAGAGCAATTTTTCTGGCAAAAGACCTTTTATGGATCAAAGAAAACTTTTGTCGTGGTGCACAAGTCAATCAATTTGGTTGATAAATAAT
The DNA here is from genome assembly GCF_037325665.1 of Littorina saxatilis. NCBI lineage: Eukaryota > Metazoa > Mollusca > Gastropoda > Littorinimorpha > Littorinidae > Littorina > Littorina saxatilis. The sequence goes on along the minus strand of NC_090259.1, from coordinate 5,323,168 downwards.
TTGTGCTGCATTTTCCCTGGTTCCAAAACGTAGTATGTATTACCACATGTCCTTACCTGTCATTGGCATCACATGATTCTCTGCAAGCAGTCTTTTGTGGAAATACCAGGCATGAAAACTGAAGAAAAAAAAAAAAATACTGAAAAAAAAATTCGAAGGCGCGTAGCGCCAAGTTTCGCCGGCGCATAGCGCCAAGTTTTGCAGGCACGAAGCGCCAAGACTTCTAGGGGGGTCCGGGGGCATGCCCCCCCCGGAATTTTTTTTTTTCAAGGGTGCAATTTGGTGCAATCTGGGGCTATCTGAGCCTTAAAATTGGATTCAAACATGGCCCCAAAACTATTTTACTATAACTATGACTAGGGGGAAAAAAAAAATTAAAAAATTTAAAAAAAATTAAAAATTAAAAAAATTTAAAAAAATTTAAAAAATTTAAAAAAAAATTAATAAACAGGAAAAATACGGAAAAAAAATACGGTTTATTCTTTTCAGAAATACGGAAAATACGGAGAATTTTCATGCCTGAATACGTCATTTAACACTTGCACTTATAGTAGGGCTGATGGGGTCTATGTCGACCAAAAGAGTGGTATTCTCTGTAGGTCGAGTTCCTGTAGGTGGATTCCCTGTATACCTAAGACTTTAAAATTGGCAATCTAGTATACAGGGAATCCCACAGGGTGCAGTTTTTCAATAAAACTTGCAAACCATACTCGAATTTCTAAGAAATATAAAAAAAAAGATCGAAAAACATCAAATTCTAACGATGTCGCTAAGCATCACGTGACTTTCATTGATATTAGCAAAACGCTACAGGAACTACACCCTGTGGTATTCCCTGTATACAAGATTGCCAATTTTAAAGTCTTAGGTATACAGAGAATCCACCTACAGGAACTCGACCTACAGTGAATCCCATTCTTTTGGTCGACATAGACCCCATCAGCTATAGTAGGTGGCTGTGGAACGGTAGACATGCAACGACAACGAACAACAAAAGACAAAGTGTGGAGAACACTCATTTTTCTTAACATACGCTAAGTTTCTTTGAGAATGCTCCAAGTGAAAATCAGGGGTTCCTAGGCCTGATATCACAATTAAGAATGTGTTTGTCGTTGTGTCTGTCATCTATCCTAGTCGTTTGATTTAGAAGAAAGCAAACTTATTACAATGACGATTTTCTTCGGTTTTTGATGAAGGATTGGCATCTTTTCCTATTTTCCAACTCTGCCACCATACACTGGCCGTTCAGGTCTGCATGTCGACCACATGGTGTGTGATCAGATTTTTCGGACATGTTCACAATGCTTACATGACCACCAAATGGAAAATCAGTTTGTATTTGTTATGTTTTTGTGTAAGCACAATCTTCATACAAGTAAACAGAAACAGTTTTGTTGCAAACAGAGCCTTCATAAGAAAAAATGCTTCTAAGTCAAAATACATACCCCCTTGTTCGTATTGCGTAAAATATACCCATAAATTCTGGACATCATATTTTTATTTTTTTTCACAACAATGAAACCAAACTTTGGCATATGTTTTAGCAATATATTCACAATAAAACCTATGAGTTTGAAGGCTGCATCTTGTTTTGTTTATTTTTGAGAATTTTTTTGCAAACCCATGCAAATGGCCAGTTTCTGGGGAGAGACTGGGGAGATAATGGCCAGTATAGAAAGAGTTAATAAGTAAACTAATGTCAGAAGTAGGTATTTACCTTGTTTGCCTTCGCGTTCTTGATAGCCCGCTGCAGCATTTGTATCACTTCCCTTGACATTCAAAACGCCAATGTATTTCTGAAAGGAAAATAAAGATATTGACCGAAACATCACACAAGTGGTATATCATGCTAGGTTTTGTTTACAGTGCCTGTTCTACGACCACATCTGATTGTAATTTAAATAAAGAAAAACTGTATCCATTTATTACTTCTCTATTTGTGTGTGTTTGTGTGTGTGCAGGGGCGGATCACATCATTTTTAAGGGGGAGATTCCAAATTTCTTTTAGGGACAATTTGACGACGCGAAGCGTTTAGTTGAAGACGCGAAGCGTTCAACCTCCTTGGGGGGGGGGGGGGGGGGGGGGTGGGGGGTCCGACAAATGTTGATAAAAACAAGGAAAATGGATCAATCCGAGCCAAGAAACATCCCCTAATACACCTTCCAAAAAAGTAAATATATTAAGAAGAAAAATTTGAATCACAACAAGGACAACTGATAGATCTGGCGCAACCTGAGCAAACTAATTAGCCAACTTCTTTCCAAAATCGTCACTTAGAATACAAAGGCCGGATCCGCCCAGTGTGTGTGTGTGTGTGACCGATGACCTTCTCTAAATTCTTATCGTTGCGTTTGCATGGTAATAAAGTTTTAATACTGGATATGCCCATGAAAAAATATCATTTCTTGTTCATGTCATTGTGTGTGTGTGGCCAGGACCGTGACTTCTGCTTGCCTCGACGTCTTCAGAAAAGACACAAAATGCCAGCAGGCGTATGTTCTTGGAGCACTCAGTATGCCGTCATCTGCAAACAAATAACTACAAATTATTCAATTGTGTAAATAAAGAACAATCATTTTAATATTACAACAAAAAAATTCATATAACTGTAGTCTTCACCAGAGACATCCACTACACTATCTTTAAATAAAACTGCCGTAAAAAATTGAAATACTATAAAACTTACCCCCACTCAGATCTATTCGGGATTATTCAAGTTTCAACCATGAAACGATGCCGGTTTGGACAGATCTGCTAGTTTGCCGCTGAAACTGAAATCAAAGGCGATCTTCAGAACTATTTCTAATCTTGTATTTGTGATTAATATAAAATACTGATCTTCCCAATAGAAGCTGATGTGTATACACATGACCAGGACAAGGTATTTTGTTACAGGGCATTTACGCAGACGTCGCAGTTCAAAATATCGTTTTAGATCTGATTTTGTACAGCAGCCTGTGTGATTCAGAATCGTCTGCCCTTTTTCGGTTTAACATTTTATGGACGATTCCTATGAGACTGCTCAATCATAACTGATGACAAATTCAGAAACAGATGATGGTTTCAAGTAGGCTACAGTAATGATTCGTTAAAAATGTCAAGCCACTCGTCGATCATTCACACTCAAAGAACCCAAGCCAAATCTGCTCTGGTTCCGAGCAGCTTTTTCCAACTGAGACCCTAATTGTTACGCATCTGCCGCGAAAAGATAGACCACAAACAAGCGGCACTGTACCATGCTTTCGTTTATGTTGCTAAACAGATTAAATGTGCATTGTAAATGTGCTTACAGCAAAGAAATGCATCCTTACTTACCACAAAAATACTGGTACCACATTCATCGCACGTGTGTCTTCTTACCAAAACCAATCGATATGTTTGTTTACGATGTATTGGTAATTACTAACCGTTAACTATTTTTCAAAAATCTGAAATGACTTTTAAGAATCAAAGAAAGATTCGCTAAAACGGTTGACTTCAGAAAATAAGCAATATTTTTCTGAACCATGAAATAAAAATCGAAAACTCCGTTTGATCTTTTATTTTGGTAGATTGATGACAACAGCCGGAACTGAAAGTACCAGAACCAAAAATTAAGGGCATTAATCAGGTAAACTAAGAAGATTGTCGTTCCTGGCGCGCACTTCACATGTCCGTCAAACAGTGTCCGAGTGAGAGAAAAAAAAATTTTTTTCGCAGTTCGACAGTATATGAGGCCCTTCTTCATATCAAAGTGTAAAGGTTGCTGAACGACGTTTTTCCTTTTTGCTTGTTTAGTTACACTTTAAATCCGATTTTATCATCATCTGTCTGTATGTTCTGGCCGTGATTTGAGAAGCCATAACAGATAATATAGGGCTAAGAAATAAGCTCTAAAATTCTCAATCCCGTTTGACAGGACTTCGCCTTCAAAGGTGATTGTGGTGAACCGCCACGCTGTCTGTCTCTGTCTCGCGATTCACCCCGGCGAAGCCGGGTAATCCTTTAGTACATGATAAAGAAGGATTCTTAGTGACCTAACTGCGGCTACAGTTGCGGATGGAAAAATTGGGAACATACTAACTAAAATACAGTGGGTGTCGACCAATTCTTCGATTTTTGTTCCATCGCCACCCAGGGCCGCTTTGTTGGGGTAGAATTTCCGAGACTACGGCAATATGCTCGCGCAAGCATACAACGTCAAGATGTTTTGACGTCAATGCAGCGTGACGTCATCCCCTCTCTTGCAACTTTCTCTTGCGCACGTGGCTTGTGTGTGTTTGCATACATGTTTGCATGCACGTGTGTTTGTGTTTGTGTGTGTGTGTGTGCGTGTGTGTGTGTGTGTGTGTGTGTGTGTGTGTGTGTGTATGGGTGTGTGTGTGTGTGTGTATGGGTGTATGTGTGTATGTGTGTATGTATGTGTGTGTGTGTGTGTGTGTATGTGTGTATGTATGTGTGTGAGTGTGTGCGTGTGTGTCAATGTACGTGTGTGTGTGTGTGTGTGTGTGTGTATGGGTGTATGTGTGTGTGTGTGTGTGTATGGGTGTATGTGTGTGTGTGTGTGTGTATGGGTGTATGTGTGTATGTGTGTGTGTGTGTGTGTGTGTGTGTGAGTCTGTGTGTTGATACGATATTGGCTTGGTTTTGGCTAATAAGACGTTGTGTGACCGTCATGCATAGGGGGCGCATGCGAGGAGCATGGCGACGCTGTGTCGTGGAATAAACCAGAGTCAAGAGAAACTCCAATACCGTCTTTGTTGACATTATCCAGTGTGAGAGGTTTGTTACAGACATGCACTAACGTTACATGGTGTCAGCTTCTTCATTAGTGTTTAAAACTGATTAAAGTGGTCACAAAAAACATTGCAGTGGTTGATCAGTCAGTTTTGGGGCAGTTTGATGACGTTTTTGAAGGGGAGCTAGGTGATCTTCAGGGTGTGTTACACATACAGACAGACAGCACAGTTCCACCTGTCAAACTACCATGCAGAAAATGGCCACTTGCAATTCGCGACAAAGTCAAAAAAGAGCTTGACAGGCTGCAAGCACTAGGGGTCATAACACCAGTACACAGTCCAACAGACTGGGTTAGTAGCGTTGTTGTTACCATGAAACCCAATGGGTCAGTACGTCTCTGCCTTGACCCAAAACCATTGAACAAAGCGCTCAAACGCAATGACTACCCCATGAAAACGATAGACGACGTACTTGGTGAGCTTCAGGGTGCGCGTTATTTCAGTCATTTTGACGCACGGAATGGGTTTTGGCATGTTCACCTGGATGAAGAGAGCAGTTTGCTCACTACGTTTGAGACACCTGAAGGAAAATTTCGTTGGCTGCGCATGCCTTTCGGAATTTCAGTGGCGCCAGAAGAATTCCAACGTCGAATGGACGAGGCAGTTCAGGGTTTGCCCGGAGTTTTTGCCGTACATGATGACATCATTGTCTGGGGCAAGGGTGATACAGATGAAGAGGCCTCAGTTGATCATGATCGAAACGTCCAAAGTCTGTTGCAGCGTTGTCGTGAGAAGAACGTCAAGCTGAACAAGCAGAAGGTTGAATTGAAGAAGACAGAGATATCGTACCTGGGTCACGTGATCTCGAAAGAGGGGTTGAAAGTTGATCCGAAGAAAGTTGATGCAATCAACTCATTTCGACAACCCGAGGACAAGGCTGATGTTCAGCGTCTGTTGGGTATGGTTGGCTATCTGCAAAAGTTTGCGCCGCAGTTGTCTGAGAAAGCCGCGCCATTGCGAGAACTAGTCAAAAAGAACGTCCTGTTCAGATGGAATGAGGACCACACCAAAGCACTTGACGAGATCAAAGCAATGCTGTCTGAACCACCAGTTCTCAGATATTTCAGTTCTGAGGGGAAGACGACTCTTCAGTGTGATGCTTCAGAGTTTGGTCTTGGTGCTTGCCTGATGACCGATGGTCAACCGGTACATTTTGCGTCACGAGCGTTGACTGAAACAGAACGACACTATGCGCAGATTGAAAAGGAGATGTTGGCGATAGTGTTTGGTTTGGAGCGTTTCGAACGCTATTGTTTTGGACGACAGGTGGAGGTCGAGTCAGACCACAAACCATTGATTCCGATACACCAGAAAAGTCTGCTGAGCGCGCCGAAGCGGCTGCAACGCATGCTGATGAGAACTCAAAGGTTTGACTACACGGTAGTCTACAAGAAGGGCTCAGAGATGTGGTTAGCTGATGCTCTCAGTAGGGCGGTTCACAAGTCCAGTGGGGGCAAAGGCAAGGTGAAAAAGGAGGCAATTTTTCAAACAGACCTTGAAAAAGAGGTGGAAGACATTCAGATGGCTTCATACATTTCAGTGTGTGAGTCAACATTGCATGAACTTCAGAAGATGACAACAGAAGATGAAAATCTGTGTCATCTCAAGAGAGTGATACAAGGGGGATGGCCAGAGGACAAAAGGAGTGTTCCATTGAGGCTACAGGTGTATTTTCCCTTCCGAGAGGAGTTGTCAGTTCAGAACGGCCTCGTATTCAAAGCTGAAAGGATTGTTGTTCCTGAGGGCATGAAGCAGAGAATCATGCAGTTGCTTCATAAGAGTCATACAGGCCTACAAGGTTGTTTGAGGAGAGCTCGAGAGGTGGTGTATTGGGTCAACATGGCGAAGGACATGGAACGGTTTCTCTCACAGTGTGAACCGTGTCAAACGTTCCAAAAGGCGCAGCCCAAGGAACCAAGCATCAGTCATCCCATTCCAGAACGCCCATGGCAATATGTGGCTACTGATCTCATGGAATGCAGGGGGAATGACTATCTTGTGGTAGTAGACTACTACTCTGACTTCTTTGAAGTTGATCGTCTTGACAAGAAGACGGGCAAGGAGGTGATTTACAAGCTGAAAGCACACTTTGCCAGGCATGGCATACCAGAGCGGCTTGTTTCTGACAATGGACCGCCTTTCCAGGGTTCAGAGTTCAGGACATTTGCTAATCAGTGGGGATTTGAACATGTCACGAGTTCTCCAGGTTACCCACAGTCAAACGGTAAAGCTGAAAACACTGTCAAAACAGTCAAAGATCTCATGAAAAAGTGTGCTGAAGATCAGTCAGATGCATACTTAGCACTGCTGGAACTTAGAAACATACCATCAGAGAAAGTGCAAACATCTCCATCACAGAGACTATTTGGCCGCAGAACGAGAACGCTGTTGCCGACAGCTAAAACACTGCTGAAGCCAAAAACATGCACAGGGGTGAAACAAAAACTAGAACAGAAAAAGTTCACACAACAACAGTACTACAACAGAAGCTCCACAGAGCTGAGTGATCTAAAGCCAGGCCAGGAAGTTAGGTTCAAAGCTCCAAGAACAAATCGGTGGATAAAAGCAACAGTAGACAGTCAAGTTGATGTCAGATCATACAAAATCAGGACGGCTGATGGCAAAGAATACAGGAGAAACAGAAAAGATCTGAGACAGGCATCACACAAGTTCACAGTACATGTACAACCAAGATGTGTACACACTGATGCTGAATACAGCACAATGGACACAGACCAAATGGACAGACAATCACAATCTCTGTGCAACAGACATAGACAGTACAGAGAGCAGGAAAAACAAACAGGAAAAACACATGAGTTCAACATTCCTGAAGAAAATACAGACACTCAGGTGCCAACCCATGATATAAACACAAGAGTAGACACTCGGAATACAGAAACTCATGTTCAGTCTCCGAAGAAGTCCACATGTATCAAACTTAATATACAGAACACAGCAGCCACATGTACAAAGACACACACACCACAGACTGACTGTGCAGCCACCCAAACATGCACATCCAGAGGTAGGGTGATCAAGAAACCAAGCTACCTGCAAGAGTACACCACTTAAAACAGACAAACCATCATCGAGTTTAAGTTTTTGAGTCACTTGAGAAAAAGTGACTCTATGTAATCGGTCAGTGTTAGTCTGTCCGGCCGGCCGTCCGGCCGGCCGTCCGTAGACACCACCTTAACGTTGGACTTTTCTCGGAAACTATCAAAGCGATCGGGCTCATATTTTGTTTAGTCGTGACCTCCAATGACCTCTACACTTTAACGATGGTTTCGTTGACCTTTGACCTTTTTCAAGGTCACAGGTCAGCGTCAAAGGAAAAATTAGACATTTTATATCTTTGACAAAGTTCATCGGATGTGATTGAAACTTTGTAGGATTATTCTTTACATCAAAGTATTTACATCTGTAGCCTTTTACGAACGTTATCAGAAAAACAAGGGAGATAACTAGCCTTTTCTGTTCGGCAACACACAACTTAACGTTGGGCTTTTCTCGGAAACTATAAAAGTGACCGGGCTCAAATTTTATGTGAACGTGACTCATTGTGTTGTGAATAGCAATTTCTTCCTGTCCATCTGATGCCTCATATAATATTCAGAACTGCGAAAGTGACTCGATCGAGCGTTTGCTCTTCTTGTTATGTTTGAATGTTACTTATTGAAGGATGTATGAAGTAGAAAAAGGATTGAGTGTGAGAATTGTGTTAGTTGAACAATTAAAACAGGAAGTATTTAAGTTAAGCACAGGGAGGTGAACTTTGCTTGTTACATTATGAAACTTGAACAATTGAAGAGATGGAGGGGGTTGTGCCTCTGTGAAGAGACAATGAAGGACAATCGGCACCGAAAGTCTGAATGTAATCAAATGGAGTAAATGTTTATTTCGTAACTGTTCATACTTAAGTAAGAGGTGGATGCCTACTGTTTTAGTCATTTCTTATTCAATTCAGTGTTCAATGTTCTTTCATTTTGTTTATTCAAATTCGTTGTTTAAGGAAAGGGAGATGATACGATATTGGCTTGGTTTTGGCTAATAAGACGTTGTGTGACCGTCATGCATAGGGGGCGCATGCGAGGAGCATGGCGACGCTGTGTCGTGGAATAAACCAGAGTCAAGAGAAACTCCAATACCGTCTTTGTTGACATTATCCAGTGTGAGAGGTTTGTTACAGACATGCACTAACGTTACATATGTGTTTGACTATGTGCATGTGAGGTTGTGCTTTGTGTGCATGAATGTTGCGTGTGTGCAATGTGTGTTCGTACCCCCCGCGGGTTAGGGGGAGTCCCATATTGGTTGGGACTAGAAAGAATTTACCCGATGCTAACCAGCATGTCGTAAGAGGCGACTAACGGTTCTGTTTCTTCTCTTCTTTTGTCTTATTTCTGCCTTACCAGTCCTTTCACCTATATTTCCTTCCAAGAAAACTCTCCCTA
>NC_090259.1:5298932-5311432 GCF_037325665.1 Littorina saxatilis | reverse complement strand
ATATCGACGACCTCTTTATTGCTTCCCCACTTCAAAAACAAAAACACCTAAATTTAAAAACAAACAAATATATATGAAAATGTAATGATCCTAGAATTTAGTTGAGCAAGTGACTAAAGACTTTTTGAAAGAAAAGATATTTTGAAATACTGAAAAGTACAAGAAAAGAGTGAACAAAAAGAAGCAATAATCAGAGGGAGGGATATGGAACAGCCAAAACTGACACAAATACTTTTGTAATTTCTTTACAGTAAATACACAATGTCCAGAGAATTAGCAATATATCTAACATTGACTGACTGTGTGATGATATCTTCTGCTATAGGTCTTTTTCGACAGTGATACCAAAATCTCGACCTCCTGTCTCGATTTTGATATCACTGTCTCAACAGACCATAGCAGAAGATATCATCACACAGTCCGTCAATATTGGGTATAATCTTCTTCACACACCGGGCATTGTGGAGCTTGGCAAAGGTTATTCAAACTGTGTCCGGATCGTCTCTATTTTGGAACAAGGAAAAAAATCATTTTTAACAAGATGAATATTTGTCTTATCTTTATATTTTTTATTTAAATACATTTCTTTACTGCCTAGCAAAGTATTCTCAAACAGAACCAGTCTTTATACGAGCTTTGGCATGATAAGAACTTCGACAGGATAAAACGTCTACCTGTCTTTGTGGCTCACTGACTGTTTGTCTGTTTTTCTGTCTGTCTGTCTGTCTGTCTGGCTGGCTGGCTGGCTGTCTGACTATATGTATGTATGTATGTATGTATATATCTGCCATAGAAGTGAGAGAGAATAACGGGAAGTGACTGTCTGTCTGTCTGTCTGTCTGTTTGATGTGTCTGCGGTAGAACATATCTTCTTCTTCTTCTTCTGCGTTCGTGGGCTGAAACTCCCACGTACACTCGTGTTTTTTGCACGAGTGGAATTTTACGTGTATGACCGTTTTTTACCCTGCCATTTAGGCAGCCATACGCCGTTTTTCGGAGGAAGCATGCTGGATATTTTCGTGTTTCTATAACCCACCGAACTCTGACATGGATTACAGGATCTTTTTCGTGCGCACTTGGTCTTGTGCTTGCGTGTACACACGGGGGTGTTCGGACACCGAGGAGAGCCTGCACACAAATCTCTCGCCGAACGTGGGGACGAACTCACGCTGACAGCGGCCAACTGGATACAAATCCAGCGCGCTACCGACTGAGCTACATCCCCGCCCTGGTAGAACATATCAAAATGGTTTCTTCATTGGCGTATAAGCGGGAAGTGCCTACGTGAAAAAATCGCCCCCCCCCCCCCCCCAAAAAAAAAAAAAAAAAAAAAAAAAGGTCGGTAGAACTCCGTGCATTGCACGCCAAGCGTGGTAAGCGAAGGTCGAACTGACCTAATTCACACAACGACTGCCGTGAGTCCTGTATCTCACAACATGGACGTGTCCTAGTTAGTTCGATGTTGACAGATGTCCGCTTAGATCAGTGGATATGACTGCGGCGCGGTTTTTTAAGTCGATGGTTCGAGCCCTGTCAATGCCATAGTTTTTTTTAATCATGCGCGCTTTTTGTGTTCAGTTTATAAAACACAGTATACTTCTTTCTTTTTTTTGTTCTTTTTTTTTGGGGGGGGGGGGGGGATGGGGCAAGTTTTTGTGTGTGTGCTCATTAATATAACTAAATCGCAAGTCAAGACTCAAATATAAATAACATTTTAATGTCCTTATAAAAACGTTAATAAATGCCTTGTAGGCCGGGCGGTTTAAAAAAAAAAGTAACTCACATTGGTTCTGAATTGCACTAAAATCATCAAGACTTTTTTGAAAAATCACTCACTGAAACAGACGCAGCATGCGCGCCTGCTTAAATACACACACACACACACACACACAAACACACACACACACACCACACACGCACACACACACACACACACACACACACACACACACACACACACACACACATACACAGAGGCACCACTGTTTATACGGTTTTTAAATACTATGCAACACAGAACTCAGAACTCAGAACTCATTTAATTGTCATAAAAACACAGTAAAGGGTTTATCAGACACGAAGTGGATATTTGTAAAGACAAGAAGAAATATCGTCCATGGAGCAGTGATTACAACATTGTTATGTATCTGTAGTTATGTCATTATTGCGTATAATCATGCAGTTGTATACAAATTCAGCAAGTTGTTGCTGTATCGATACGTCTTGCATCGTCATCGGCTGACTCGGATTTCGAGCATTAACACGTGCATGTTCCATAAGCTGCAAGCGTAGATCATGAAATCTTGTACAACTATCCAGGAAATGGAGCTCGTCTTCAATTACGCCACACACGGTGCACTTTCTATCCTCTCTGGGTGTGTTTGTGTATCTCCCCCTTTCGATTTTTAAATCGTGAGCGCTAATACGCAATCTACACAGTGCTTTTCTGTGTTTGGGGTTGGTTACACATGTCAAGTATGCTTCACAGTCGTAATCGCCGTCAGTAATTGTGTTGTAGTATTGCAGTTTTGAGCCCTCAGTCTTCTTTCCTTGCCAAAATCGTACGTATTCGTATTCTAGTCCTCGTCGTAGAGTTTTCATCAGCGCATTCTTTTGGACTGCTGACTGAAGTATCCAGTTATGGTCCAGTCCGAGGTTACCTATGATTGCTCGAATGAAATGTATCCATTGCGGTGAGCTGTCTTGTGGTCTGTCGATCATGTCAGCGTAAGCCTGTCGTAAATATGAATTTTCTTCTGACTCAACGATGTGGGTCCAGAAGTTTATTGTTTGTTCAATTAGTTTTATACCCACAGGGAGTTGCCCGAGCTCTGCTAGCGTTGGCAAGTTCATTGCTTTACTGTGGACGCCAAGAAGGCGTTTACTGAATTTTAAATGCACTTGTTCATGGGGTAGATTATTCGATAGACACTTATCGAATATGTCGGGTAGCGATTGTTCGTTTTGGATGTTGATTGCTGATGGAAACCAGACCTCGGCTCCATAAGTGGACACAGGGGCGACTAAGGCATAAAATAGTTGCATCATTGTAGTTACTTTCATCTCTCTTCCTCTAATTAGTCGTCTCACATGTAACCCAAACAAAACATGTTTCCGTACCCCTTCTTTTATTAAAACACAGCTTCGGCCCTTGATCATATGAAAACGAGTGTCTTCCAAATTCTTCCCCGTGCATATCAAACCGTTTTTCTCGTGCATATCAAACCGTGTGATTGACCTTAATCATTCACTGAAGCAAACCAACACTGACGAGACCCTTCGAAGTTGCAAAACAGCTTGGGTACAAAGCAAAGGCACAAGACACCGGTTTGAAGCAATACCAATCACCAGTGTCTTTACCCCCCATATAATGTTCAAGAAAAGGTTTTATAAAGACAACCAAACATGTGTCGGCTTTGTTACGTTATCTTGCTGCAAAAAATACTCTAGAAAGAAAAAAGAAACAAATTCCTCTTCTGTAAGGTACCGAGTTCAATATCGCGTGCCAGTGGCTCTGACCCTTTTTTTTTTTATCTCTTGTTTAGTTTTACCCTCTATAGATGAATGTCTCTGTAGCGCAACGGTTAGCATACAGCCTTACCAATCGGCAGGTCGTTGGCTCGACCCCCGTCAGCGCTATATTTTTTTTTAAATGTGATTTCATTGTTTCTTTACTCTGCTTTGTTTTGTTTTATTTTACTTCATTCATTTTTATTCCAATGCATTATTGGTGATCAATTGCAATACTGACCAACTATCGCCAGGTACTGATTTGGTATGGATCACTGCGGAATTCGTTGCAGCCAACCACTGAAGCAACATGAATCACTGGACTCCACTTTTAAGATCTCCAAACATCTGAGAAGTTCAGGTCTTAAAAAGAAGGGAGTCTTAAAAGGAGGTTATGTTTACACAAGGTATGAACAGAAAGTCTACAAAAGCAAGCCTTTACTTGAAAGGGGAGAGGCCTTACATTGGGGGTGGGGTGGGGTGTCTTAAATGGAAACAAAGACAAAATAATGTGTTTTAAATGTTGCAAAACATAAGTCGACAAAATCTCGTGACACTGTACTTACGAACCGCATATCTCGTTACGTGATTGAGTCGCTCATCAGTCATCGTGCTGTTGCCGATATACAAGTCTTTCTGAGTCTAAACCCAGGGCACCCAGGGGGGGGGGGTTCCAGGGGTTCCGGAACCCCACCCCTGGAAAAAGCATGTACCTTGCTTTGAGTGTTTTTTTTTTGTTTTTTTGTTTTTTTAAAAATAAATTTTGTGTGTGTCTCTAACAAATTTTATTCAATGTGAAATCCGATGAGAAAAAGGTAACCCCCCCCCCCCCCTCCACCAACTCACACTGACAAAGGCCCAGAATGCACCAGATTGCACAGATTTTAACCGTTTTTCAAAAATTTTCCGGGGGAGCATGCCCCCGGACCCCCCTAGTTCGGACCCCCCCTAGTACGCGCGCCTGCTTTGCAGGCGCGCGCTTGTGGCTTCGCCACTTCGCTGATTTGCCCCCCCAAAAAAGGAGGAACCCCCCCCCCCCCCCCTTACAACTCATTTGGTCCGGCCCTGAAACCTGATCTAGATGGACATATTTCACCAGATGTTATTAAAATTAAAAAAAAGTTGACACAATGCCAAGGCATGTTTTATAACTGAAAACTTTAACAGCTAGGGAGTTGAGAATAATCCAATCAAAAGAGGGCTGTGGGCAGAACCCGGAGTTTACGAAACCAAAACTATGCACAGACACACTTTTTGAAAATGTCTCTCATAAAACCTCTTTGACATTGTGTTTAATACTGTACCTTAACTCAACAGTAAAAGCAATGAGAATTTACGGCTTGTAAGTGAATTAACTATGCCAGTTAATAATCGCACGCGAAGCCAGTTTAAAATGAGCGAGTTTTCGCGAGGAACAGGGTTGAGCTACGGTAGGGTCGCTGCGCATGTCTGGTTTTTTTCTTCGCGGAAACGCTGTTGGGTTGTGTACAGTCGCGTCCCTTGCAACAAGATGGCGACAAGCGCGTTACGGATTTACTGTTGTGGAGAGTTGATGGACGACGATGATGAACAAGCAGTACTGTTTTATTGTTGATGTGAATGTAATGCCAAAACATCGAACTATCGATTCGAACGTCAATGAAGAAGTGAGCGTGAAAATCGAGCGCAAAACAGCCGGGTAAAAGTTCAGGGCGCTAAAGTACATTTGAGCCGAAATCGCACCCAAACTCCTGTTGACCTCATTTCTTCCCAAAATAAACATCACTGCTAAAATAAAATGCATTAAAACCAAGACAGTATCCAACCCAGTATCCTTAATTTTTGAAAGGCTAAGTGATTTACAACAAATGTCTTCTCACAATCCGTAACTTTGTCAAAAAATATTTGCAGAAGTTTCTCACCTCGCCTTGGCAGCCATCTTGGAACTGGAGAGACCCTACGCAGGAAGCAAGGTTGAAAGTTGGTTAACCGGTGACGTCACTCCAGTCGTACCGGACCGAGTTTTTGCGACCTCCGGTTCGACTCGAGTCACCTTAGTTGACGCTAAAACTCGCTCATTGTTGCACAAGAAAATTGGTTGGTTAAAATCAACAAGGGCCCACGCTGTGTTTTAATAAACGAAGGGGTACGGAAACATGTTTTGTTTGGGATACATGTATTGCAAAATATGTGTTTGTTTGTTTGTTCGCTTTTACGTGTATGGCCGTTTTTACCCCGCCATTTAGCAGCGGCATACGCCGTTTTTGGGGGAAGCATGCTGGGTATTTTCGTGTTTCTACAACCCACCGAACTCTGACATGGATTACAGGATCTTTTCCGTGCGCAGTTGGTCTTGTGCTTGCGTGTACACACGAAGGGGGTTAAGTCACTAGCAGGTCTGCACATTAGTGGGAGATCGGAAAAATCTACTTCTTTAACCGACACGGTTGCTGCGGCCGGGATTTGATATCGACCTTCCGATTAGGAGGCCGGTATCTTATCCACTAGGCCACTGCGCCCGTAGGCTTGGTGTAACGGATATCAACATTGCGCTTCAGCACCAGCATCTTGAACACAAGGCCAGTACTGTAACTGACCTTGATACGGATCGATCCAAGGGGGGCAATCTCAGTCATCTCAAAGAGGGAAATCCAAACGCAATCCGCTTTGTTCGATTTTATGGGCTTGGACGATAGAGAAAAATAAGAAAAGCAAAAGCTGGAGTAAACCTGGACGAAATTGCTATCAAGAACGCAGAATTGATTTTTTCTGAGTTTTGTTTTTGCCGTAAGCGCCATGTTTATCGGAGCAGGAAACTCTTCCAGAGTGAGGCCCCTTTGTTGATGCATGTCAACATCAGATGTGCGAGACGCGATAAACATGGCGCTTACGGCAAAAAAAACAACTCAGAAAAAATCAATTCTGCGTTCTTGATAGCAATTTCGTCCAGGTTTACTCCAGCTTTTGCTTTTCTTATTTTTCTCTATCGTCCAAGCCCATAAAATCGAACAAAGCGGATTGCGTTTGGATTTCCCTCTTTGAGATGACTGAGATTGCCCCCCTTGGATCGATCCGTATCAAGGTCAGTTACAGTACTGGCCTTGTGTTCAAGATGCAGCACCAGTTGCCCCAGGTTCGAGCACAAGCGGTAGGTATCGTCCACTGGACTACTACTATCACAGAAAGACTACAAGGTCTGTCACTCACCTTCGAGTCTTCTGTGTTCTTGGAGTCGCTTCCCGGGGAAAAATATTGTTCAAGACGGTTTGCCTCTTCCTACAGTCTGTGTAAGGTAAAATAAATACAGTTGAATGATTGTTTGAACTATATTATGTGCCTTTAGTTTTCAGCTTCCGTCCGCTGCAGGTTGTTTTTAACCATCATTTGGACGAATCTTCGTTTGCGAGCCGCTAATCCACTTTGGGGACAAATCATGTAGCCTATCCGCACCGAATATGCATACCAGCGCTCATTGGTTAATAACAGGATATTCGATGATTATTTTCCCGTGGGTAGCTTCCCTTCGCTGCACAATATTTACATATGTTTTAGACCAATGAGCGCTGGTATGTACGACGTAAGTGCTATTAATTTTTGACAAGGTATCTGCTAATCTTTGCAAGAGCACGGCTAACCACAACCAGTCGCGCTGCACCGAGCTAGTGACTAAAGGCCCGACCAGACACTCCCGGCCGACCCTGTCCACATTTGACTTATGCTCAAAACGGCGCACCGCGTCGTGCTATGATCGCGAAGCGTTATTTGCAGAAGAATAGCGCGTGTTCTAATTTCTATGACACAGACATAGAACGACGGAAATTTGACCAATCAGAGCAAACCAGAGCGATGACGTCAGCTGCTCGCGGCGCGGCAGTCGAATGCAACTGAACGGTGACCCGCTCACTGATACCGCGTTGTGAAAAAAATCGTCGATGTGTGGCCACTCGGCAAATCCCGCGCGACGCACAAAACGGCCTGCGGCGCATAAGCGGGGACCACATTTGGACGCCGTTTTACGCTCTATGCGCCGTAGGCCGTTTTGTGCGTCGCGCGGGAATTGCCGAGTGGCCACACAGCGACGATTTTTTTCACAACGCGGTATCAGTTGAGCGGGTCTCTCTTCAGTTGCATTCGACTGCCGCGCCGCGAGCAGCTGACGTCATCGCTCTGGTTTGCTCTGATTGGTCAAATTTCTGTCGTTCTATGTCTGTGTCATAGAAATTAGAACACGCGCTATTCTTCTGCAAATAACGCTTCGCGATCATAGCACGCTACGGCGCTCCCACGTGGGCCGTTTTGAGCATAAGTCAAATGTGGACAGGGTCGGCCGGGAGTGTATGGACGGGCCTTTAGAGCGTAAAACGGCGTCCAAATGTGGTCGGCCCTTAAGACAGCGAAAGCTTTGACCCAGTTTGAACACTGGCTGAGATTAAAACAAGTCGCGTAAGGCGAGTCGGTGGACCTGTCAATCAATGACATGAACAATGTGAATTAATATACATGTTCAGCATGTTAGCAAATTATCTGCAAAGATTCTTGCCAGGTAACCGTTTCAAAATTATGCAATATTTCAACTCTACGGCTTTACGATTTACTCCCCCACCCCCCCCCCCCCCCCCCCCCCCCCCAAAGTTTGTACAGACTCATGGAAAGAAATCCAGAAAACACACAATAAGAAAGAAAGAAAGAAATAGATAACACAAGCAAGCAATCCAAGTGAAAGACTAATTATCATCCAATCAATAATGACATGTTTTCACTGTCATGTACACAAACTCCCACAACACTTGAGACACTTGTTTGAATGTTATATTATTTATGTCTTTCCTTTCTAACAAAGACTCCGCCATTACAGAGTATTCGAGTTTGCTACGATATTCTCCCACAGTATGAAAGTTCGTCTGAAGAACATTAACATTACCCGTCACGGGTTCAATATAAAGCGCTACACCGCTGGGCGGAGGTGCACGAAGCGTACGTGGGTGAACTCAAAACTGGGGAGAACAAACCGCGGGGTCTGATTGGTTGAAATCACAACAAATCTCAGTTTCAACCAATCCAACACCACGGCTGACGCCCACCCGGTTGGTAACTTTCTTGTGCACCTTGGCCCTGGTGTCAACAACACAAGCAGAGAAATTGTTTGAGGCCGCGGTATGGCCTGATCGGGCAAAGCCACATGGACTTTATCACACCGGTGACACTGTGACGGTTCCCCTACGCTTTGTGTTCGGTGCCCTGACCCTTTGTGTTCGGTTCCCACTCGGTTCCCACACGCCAAAATTCGCGGACAAAACATCCATCTATGGTAGTATTACGCAATGTTGGTCTCTGAGAATGGTCTTGTTAGATCTGTGAGTGTTTCCACTACATGCCTAGGTGCTGTTGGATTGAAGGTTTTTGATATTTTAGCCGTTATTAGGTAGAATGCCTTCCACTTTACTGCAAAACTGCATAATTCGTAGCATCGGCAAGAAATATCCTACCAAAAAATGCCTGCTTGGAACTGTCCGTGGTCCAGCAAAAAGTTCAACATGTCTGTAGCAGACAGCCCAAGTTTCAAGATTGTAGGGCCATCCAAACAGCCGTAATAATAAAAACAACAAAAGTAGTCAGTGAAATTGGCTGTGTTCGGTCCCCCCACACTTTTGTGACGTAGGCGTGACGGTTCCCATAATTCATTGTGTTGGTCCCCACTTTCTGTGTCGGACCCCACTTTCGACCTAATTTCTCTGTGACGGACCCCACAACCAGCCTATTTTGTGTCGGTCCCCACACCTTCTTGGATTTATGACTTGCCGGTTACTTGTATCATTGTATTCATTGAATCTAATTGTCTCGGAGTTATTTTTCAGCAAAAACCGGCAAGGCAGCACCTTTTGTGATACCAAGTAAGTCAGATGACATCAGTATGTGTGTGTGTGTGTGTGTGTGTGTGTGTGTGTGTGTGTGAGAGAGAGAGAGAGAGAGAGAGAGAGAGAGAGAGAGAGAGAGAGAGAGAGAGAGAGAGAGAGAGAGAGAGAGAGAGAGAGAGAGAGTTGTGTTTCCGTACCCGCGACAGCGTTTTTCCAGCGGCGCGACGAAAATCAAGCACATAGAAAATGACCAGGAGTGTTTCCACACGCGCGACGCGTTAGCGGCGCGACAAGCAGCAAGCGACGCGATTTTTTTGAAAGGGTCCTGGAGCGATTTTTTCGCGTTGTCGCGCGGCAACGCGGGAGTTTACAGATTTTACCGCATGTTTAAAACGCAAGTACGGAAACACGTCACGCGTTTGCGCGCGTTTTCTTTTGTCGCTGCCGCTGTCGCGGGTACGGAAACAGAACTTACCGCGAGTACGACACTACCGCGAGTACGACACTACCGCGAGTATAACACTACCGCGTGTCACACTACCGCGAGTATAACATTACCGCGTGTCATTTTATGACTTCCATGGCTGAAGCCAAAGGTTGAAATGTTTGTCATGCTAACCAAGAACTCAAAACGATCAGAACACACTATCAGAATACATATAGAATGGGTTGCTTCCAATCAAAGTTAGAACACAAACTCACAAGAAGTAAGTTTGCATGCGTTCTCTCTACGGTTATGGTACTCGCGGTTGTGGTACGCGCGGTAGTGTGACACGCGGCAGTGTTATACTCGCGGTAGTGTCGTACTCGCGGTAGTGTGACACGCGGTAGTGTTACACGCGGTAGTGTCGTACTCGCGGTAGTGTGACACGCGGTAGTGACGCTCGCGGTAGTGTCGCATAACCGGAGTGATCTGGAAAGGTGTCAATCTCTCTCTCTTCTCTCTCTTCTCTCTCTCTCTCTCTCTCTCTCTCTCTCTCTCTCTCTCTCACACACACACACACACACACACACACACACACACACACATACTGATGTCATCTGACTTACTTGGTATCACAAAAGGTGCTGCCTTGCCGGTTTTTGCTGAAAAATAACTCCGAGACAATTAGATTCAATGAATACAATGATACAAGTAACCGGCAAGTCATAAATCCAAGAAGGTGTGGGGACCGACACAAAATAGGCTGGTTGTGGGGTCCGTCACAGAGAAATTAGGTCGAAAGTGGGGTCCGACACAGAAAGTGGGGACCGACACAATGAATTATGGGAACCGTCACGCCTACGTCACAAAAGTGTGGGGGGACCGAACACAGCCAATTTCACTGACTACTTTTGTTGTTTTTATTATTACGGCTGTTTGGATGGCCCTACAATCTTGAAACTTGGGCTGTCTGCTACAGACATGTTGAACTTTTTGCTGGACCACGGACAGTTCCAAGCAGGCATTTTTTGGTAGGATATTTCTTGCCGATGCTACGAATTATGCAGTTTTGCAGTAAAGTGGAAGGCATTCTACCTAATAACGGCTAAAATATCAAAAACCTTCAATCCAACAGCACCTAGGCATGTAGTGTAAACACTCACAGATCTAACAAGACCATTCTCAGAGAGCAACATTGCGTAATACTACCATAAATGGATGTTTTGTCCGCGAATTTTGGCGTGTGGGAACCGAGTGGGAACCGAACACAAAGGGTCAGGGCACCGAACACAAAGCGTAGGGGAACCGTCACAGTCACAGTGTCACCGGTGTGTTTATCAATGGCGACCTTCTTAAGGGGCAAGGTGTTTTTGTGACGGGTGTCAAGCAGTCATTACAAAGGTAAATAGGCGATAGGCGAGGCTTGGAACAGATCCGATTTAACGTGAAAGACCAAGTCGTGAATTGAGTTCTCTTTTCTTGTATCCGTCGTCCAATATTACAGCATAATAAATTATTCCTTCGAGTGGTAGGACAACTTGAGATCTGCCACTGATACCGCCAGGTTTTTGCATGAGGTGGCAAGTCCAAAAGACCAAATCAAGTCGCCTGAAGCGAAATGAATACATTAAGTCAATCTGTGGGCGTTACAGAATGAAACTATGGAACGCCAGATACGCAATGTCCCCGCGGAACGCGGACTTTTGAGCTTTTCTCGTCGTTGATTGGTAAAAAATTTCGGCCGAACTTTTATTGTCCTCGCGCAATTCCGGCCGGAATTCCGGTCGGAATTCCGCCCGGACTTTCGATCTATTCTCTATTCACTAAAAACATGGAATGGGAATTTACCAGACACTCATATGTAATTGCTTTGAAATCAAGGGCGATCACTCAAATTCTTCAAAACGCAGGATTACAAATAGCAATGGATGTTGCACTGTTTATGGTGCAAGATGTGAATGCGATCATTGCCAAGCCCCATGTATCATTGGTGCTTGAAGAAGACATTTTCTTACAGGCAGAATGTGAAATTAAACAGAAAAATACAGATTTTAGACAGATCTGTACGCAATTGTGCTCGCTATATGGGCATCTACTTCTTTAGACACGTACTGAAATCAGCAACTGTCCTGCTTCCTTTGCAGATATGAATTGTTGTTGTTGTTGTTGTTCTTGTTGTTGTTGTTGTTGTTGTTCTTGTTGTTGTTGTTGTTGCAGACATGAATTGAGTTGTTGTTGTTATTGTTGTCAGAGATGTATTTTCTGGTTTATTTTTGGCTGGTATGGCATTTTATTCAAGTAAGGGTATGTATATTTGTCATTCGACGAAAAGGCCTTGTCAGACCTTTTTTGACTTAAAAGAGCGCAAAGGAAGGACTGTTGTTATACATGTGCGGCATCCTTTCAAAGTAGAACTGGAAAGAGGTGTAAAACGACACAAATGACTCATTTCATGCGCCATTTGTTACTCATCAGACTGCTAGATTTTTCCGTTAAGACCAAGGTCACAAAGAACAACACTGTTCCAAAAATATCTGTTCGGGCGTCAGAAAATACTGTTACTGTCCTGTCTCATGTCCCAAACTCTTGACATACAGGTAAGTTTCACCCAACGAACAGACTTTTCATTTCTTTAATTCGTCTATTCAATGCAACCGTTGGTACCCAGCACTGGTACTTGATCGCTATGGTGAAAATCTGAAAGAACAAACAAAAACCATTCTCAGGACATT
>NC_090259.1:5288932-5296432 GCF_037325665.1 Littorina saxatilis | reverse complement strand
TCTGCTTTTTTCACGAGATCGGACTTCAGATTGAAAAGGCTGACGTCCACAAAAAGTAAGAGCGAGAAGAATGCGTGCAGATAGTGACACTTGTGTGTGTGTGTGTGTGTGTGTGTGTGTGCGTGCGTGTTTGTATTTATGTGTGTGTTACTGTTTGTGTATGTTAATGTGTGAGTGAGTGCGCGCGTCTGCATGTGTGTATGTAAACATATCTTTGGGTTTGTGTGTGTGTGTGTGTGTGTGTGTGTGTGTGTGTGTGGGTGTGTGTGGGGGGGGGGGTTACGCGCGCGCGTGTGCGGAAGGACGAGAGGGAGAGGGGGGCGAGAGAGAGACAGATAGAGAGATCGAGAAAGAGAAAGAAAGGAAGGGAGAAACAGACAGATGAACAGAGAGAGAAAGAGACACGGAGAGAGAGAGAGAGAGAGAGAGAGAGAGAGAGAGAGAGATAGAGAGAGAGAGAGAAAGAGAGACAGAGACACGGAGAGAGAGAGAGAGAGAGAGAGAGAGAGAAGAGAGAGAACTCAGAACTTTATTACATAAGGATAAAGGTTTTAGGCTTAGCCTAATCTTCCAACCTGTCCTTGTAACATATACAGAGAATAATTGTAAACAAAAGCAATCAAAGTATTAAACTAATAAAACATCAGAATAATGGTCGAGTATAAGCATAAAAAAAATATTGGACTCACAAAGTCATATAAAACAAAACCAAACACAAACAAACGTAAATGTTTTTTAAAATTTCTTAAAAAATTACAGCAATGTATTGCCGAACAGGGCCATATACAGGCAGCTAAAGTTTCAAGAAGAAGGGGGAGGGGGACGAGGGATTACACATTCAGAGTAACTACATATACAATATTTAAAAAACAAACAAACAGTTAAGAGCATTGTATACATTATCCGAGTACACAATGGAAACTAAACATCAGGGGCAGTTTATAGTGTGATCAAATGTGTGTGCAACTGCCTTTTAAAGGCCTTTAAGGATGCGGATCGTTTGATTTCTATTGGCAAAGAATTCCACAGAGATGATCCTGAAAACGCTAAGCTGGATTTATAAAGATCTATACGAGGAATTGGAGGAAGTAAATTTTGAGACCCATACCTCTTCGTAACATGTGTAAAATAGAATTGCACATAACTGGGCACATCACCATGAACTAATTTATACATAAAGACAGCCTTATTGTATGCAAGGTGGGTTTTTAGGCTGTTTAACTTCATGTCTGTAGACATGTGCGATTCATACAGGATAAGTTTTGCAGCACGACGGTACAAAGAATTGAGTTTCAATAAGTGAACATCACTGCAGCCATCCCACAATGTCGAAGCAAAATTAATATGAGGCATTATATGAGCATGAACGAACATTTGTAATGTTTCAGATTTGGCATAATGTTTGAGTTTTGACAACAAATACAAATTCCTTGATAACACTTTGCAGAGGTTGCTTATGTGTGTTTGCCATTTCATTTCTTCATCGACAGTTACACCAAGTATGCGATGTTCTTTAACTTGCTGTATTTGAGTTGTACCTAAGGACAGTTGTAATTTAAGAGGACTTATCTGATGCTTTTGTCTTGTGGTAATAACAATGCTTTTTGTTTTTTCTGGGTGCAGTATCATGGCATTTGATGTGCACCATTTCGCAACTTCGTCCAAAGTGTTCTTCAGGGAAGAATTTACTGACTCCAACGAGGTGTTACTGGTATGAATAGACGAATCGTCTGCAAAAAACTCGCATTTGACTTTATCATCCGATACATGTAAAGGCAAATCATTAACGTAAATACAAAAGAGAATAGGTCCTAATACAGACCCTTGAGGGACGCCATGTTTTACTAGTGCAGTAGACGAATTCTGGCATTGTAGAGTGACATATTGTGTCCGGTCAGCAAGATACGATTTAAAGAAGTCACAGACCGAATCGTTTTTCAAATAATAGTGTAATTTTTTCAACAATATGGAATGATCGACTAAGTCAAATGCTTTCTTAAAATCCAAAAACAATGCTCCTGTAACTTCAGACTTGTTCATTGCTGACAGCCAAGCTTCACAGAGAGACGTAAGAGCTGTGTGGCAAGAATGAGAGAGAGAGAGAGAGAGAGAGAGAGAGAGAGAGAGAGAGAGAGAAAGAGAGAGAGAGAGAGAGAGAGAGAGAGAGAGAGAGAGAGAGAGCGCACGCGGGCTTTTTTCTCCTAAACATCCCCCTTTATTCAACCTTTATTGACTGACATGAAGACCACAACACTTTTCCACGGACTCGACAAGAAATCCAACTGTCAAATCTGACCACCAAAAAAAAAAAAAAGGAAAGGCCCTGCTTCTCCACGTGGGGTACGAAACTCAAACACACACACACACAGATATCCTGAGGCCCAATGCATAGCGTCACCCCTAAAATACATGTACTCATGGACTGAGCTGTAAGCGATTGGACTCGTATACTTTGGTCAGTGCGGGTAGGGAGGGCTGTTCCAAGTACAAAGCAACTGTTCGCATGATCGCCCCTAATATGCATGCATAGACTCGGCCGTCAGCGAAGAGATGAGTCCATTTACTTGAAAGTGGGTAGAGAGGGTAGAATTGAGTTCGCTGCGAACAGTTCGCCGCGAACATAGCGTTGCTTACAACATGAAAACTTTTTGTCTCTTCGCGAACAGAACGTCCGCTCTATGCAACGCACCCCTGGCGTTCCATATGAAACTGAATGTGCTGCCTTTTTTCACCAACACGTATAAATCACAGGTTGACCGAAACCATGAAGCTGAGACAGCGCCAGCTCTGCCGTGTTTTGGCAGAAGGCAGTAAGTCCAAATTTGGTCAAAATGAGATTATCGTATTATATTGCATAGAAAACAAAGGCGCATCTTTTGTCAACATTTCTAAGTTGTGCGTTCAATTATTTTTTTTTTTTAAAGAAGTAAATCCACTTACATTTTTTTCATCAAAGGAAAAACTTGGCAAATGGAAGCAAGTCCATGGACTTCTTGGATTTCAGCTTTGCACTGGACTTACTTCCTTGCCAAGGTTAAGGCAGACGGTGAAACGCCACTTTGTCAAACGACGAAACGCCACTAAGCTTTAGATACCGTCATGGTTGGCTGGATAGCTGCTACTTCCAGTGGACCGGAGAAACAGGAAACGAGGAAACGAGACATTTTATGTCCCCGAGTAGGCCAAGTTTCACAATTCGTCGCACGTTTTTAATGAGGCAGTTGCTCCAGAAACGCGAGCAGGTATTCCTGACTTGCGGCACCAGCACTATAGTTACTCGTAAAAGTACAGAAGTAGCTCTGGTTTAAGCCCTCCTCAAATGTGAGAAATGTAGATTTTAAACAGGAGGGAATCTTGAAATGGAGGTAAATTAAAGGCACAGTAAGCCTCCCGTAAACCATCACAGAGCTCCCCGAGCGTCTACATACAGTACAAGCATACTTCTATTTAAACGCTCACCAAACGGGAACATCATGGCTGCTTTCTGTCGAGCGTGAGAAATTTTCAAAGAATTTATTTTCGTGGACTTGGCCCTTACAACAATGGCGCCTCGTTTTGGAGCTGGACGGCTGTGATGAATATCCCAGAAATCACGCCCGGACAGTAAGCCTCCCGTAAACCATCACAGATACTGTCAGGCTTTTACACACAGTACAAACACCCTTCCATTTGAACGCTCACCAAACGGGAACATATCCTAGGTGCCCTACGTAAAGAGCGAGCAATTTTTAAAGAATTAATTTTGCAGATTGTCTCGAACACTTTTTGGACCCATCCTGAACTTGACTCAGGTCAAAAATGAGTTACTTCCCTTAAACTGGCGATAGCCGTGGATCGATGATTATCAGAATGTTTTTGGACCGTGGTGCGTTTTTGCGCTAGACCTAACTTTTAAAATCTAAATAATAAATTGACAGCTTGTTACACAAACATTCTTTAATCATAAAAGAATTCTTTTTTCATCAAGACAAGATCAGTGCAATTCGAAGTTGTGAAAGTTTAAAAAAAAAGAAAAGCCCGGCAGCAGGGTCACGCAAGGGTCGTAGCAGACGACGCCGGGTTTACGCGGCATATCGCCGTTCCTCTCTAACAGTGAAAAGCCATCGCTAGAGTTCTTGTGAACCACAGCCGTTTGTTTCGTGCATAAAAACGTGCTATTGTAGATAAGCTCACATTGAGTCGCATTCAAATGACTAACTGACGACTACATTGTGAAAAAGGGAAACTGGATCACACGGGTTCACGATGGCTCAGGGGTAAGATAAACCAAGCAAAAATAAATTCTTTGAAAATTGTTCGCTCTTCAGTTACGGAGGGCACCTAGGATGTTCTCAATCGGTGAGTGTTTAAATGAAAGGGTGTTTGTACTGTGTGTAAAAGCCTGACCGTATCTGTGATGGTTTACGGGAGGCTTACTGTGCCTTTAAGTGACACGACGAAAAACACGTCAGAGAAAAGATGATCTGGAGTTTGAGGGAGTCTTACAGAGGGGGGTCTCACCAGAGAGGCTCCACTGTAGAGAAAAGTACTCTTAGAAAGACTGGGGTGCAAGCATTTTGCCGTTAGAATTTAGTACCCTCCTGTTCTTGAATTATTCTCTTTTTCTTTAACTCAGGCACACACGCAGCATGTGTTATATTTGTTTAATTTTGGAGATGATACCTAATACAAAGCAATTGTTTGTTTGTTACAAATAATAGCGAAGATTAGGCTTTCATCCGAATTTGAATGAAATAACTAATTTATTAATTTTTAAGCTTCCGATCTTAAATGCAATACAATTGCCTTTGCTGAGTCCAAAGAATGTTAAACCAGTAGTTGAATTAAAGCTTGACAAAATGTAACAACAAAATTAAAAATGTACTCTTGAGCAATGTATCATAACCAAGGGAAACACATGGTAAGAATACTCCTCGGCAATACAAATATTGGGGGAAATCTTCAGCAACATGTTATTACTAACATAAAAAACCTGATGAAAATACTCTTCATGAACACAAATTCCGGAGAGAAAAAAAAACTTAAGCAAAGTAACCAACAGAAGAAAAGGAAAAAAAAAACTCTCTGGCGACAGCAATGCTTTATAAAATCATCAGCTACGTAGCATTTCTTTCTGAAAAAATTGACTAATTGAAATGTTTAAACGACAATAGAAATGCTGTTTAAAAATGCCCTCACCAAAATAATCATTTTTGTAAAAAAAGAGAGCTAAAATTCGCCCTAATCATCGACGCGTCTTCGTTTTCAACAAGTCTTGGGTAACATGCTCCCCAGCAACGTATCCTTGCCAACAGACGTAAACAAACCGAGAAGTAAAACCAGTACATCCCCAAATTCACGGGGATGTCAAAATGGCCCAACGACTCCTCAATAACTGACGAGCCACGCTGGATAAAATCCTCTTCACATACCATTATCAGCAGAAAGAACGGGAACCAACATCTCATCAATGGCAATGCTGTTTCAAGGCCGCGCACCTCAATAGTGCATGCAGTCAACCATGCAATCGCAATGCTCTGTGACACACACACAGAAACAGAGAGAGAGGTGGAAAAAAAAAGCGTGTGTTCTTGTTTTAGTCACCTGGCTGGCTATAGTGGGAGGGTTACTTTTGGTGGTCACATTAGATATTATGTTTTTTGGAAAGTTCGTTTTATTTGCAGCCACAGTTCGGTAAACGACAAATGGCTAAACCCAACCACCTAAGAATGAGAAGCGTTTTTGTAACATGACCCATATTCTGCAAAAATGCAGCCATGACGCAGGGGGTAGGTTACAAAAAAACGTCATGTACCGCTTGACTGCATACGGATATAAGCAAATTATACCTTAAACGAAAGCTAAAGATTGTTGCCATCAGACAGCAAGTAAAATGCCTAATTCGTATACACAGTTTTATTTTTAACAACATCTGTATAACATGCGGACGACAAAACAGGAAATGCCATTTTCTCAATCGATATGTACGCCTGGTTGAAACCGCAATCAAAAACATCTTGAAAATTGTTTATTCTCACAGCTAGAATTATTTTACATCAACAATTGTTAATTTACCGAGGAAAACAACAGTCATATAAGATAAATAATGGATGATTCTGAATCAACTCCGAAAACCGAACCGGGTCGAAGCAAAAAAGAGTTTACACATACACAGGCTTGAAAAAGGATAATTTGGTTCAATATGTTAGATTTTTACCCATAACGTTAAAGATCAGCTCAATATAAAAGGAAAGTGATCATTGTAAAAGGATTTTGCTATCGCAAAATAATTCAACTTCCGGTTTTACCACATGGCGTCCATAATATTATCAATTTATTACATAGCGTGCATTTGTCAGAAATTATACTAAATGTTAGAAGCGATCTTAAAGTGAAAGTAACGTTTAATAAAAGTATGCGCATTTACTTATTGATTGATATATGACTAAAATAATGGACATGTAATTTAAACGTACAAAACGACATTTTGTACACTACCTCTCTAATAAAAACGCGACTATGACCGACCGATATGTATGTGTAAATTAGGTCATTGTTAGTGATGAAAACGGGTTTTCTTTAAAAGATAACGCGCAAACTGTGAAGTTTAAGGCCATAAATGATTTTAGTACGACTTCTTCAAAACAGGTCTGTTTTTCACTCCACCAGTTTCAGTTTTAATAAAATATATGTATAGCTGTCATTTTCAAAAAACCTTATCTGCAATTCACTTAACCAAATACACCATGAACCCAGAAGATATTAGAGTGAGACACTTCACAGTGAAATATGTTATGATTCCCCTTATTTCAAAATATATGCATTTTAATTGGCAGACACGATTCACGTCGTAGGTACGTGTCGTCTGGTGAGGCAACTGTTAGCATTTTTTGTCGTAAGAATTGACATTTTTAAACATAAATCATGGAAAAAAAACTAATTCTACAAAAAGTGCAGGTTTTCTTGGTATAGTCAGTTAAAGCATCGTAAAATTCAAGAAATTGTGCAATTACGTGTATGTATTTGAAATGGCAGACAATATTGAATGAAAGTGATTTTTAACTGATTGAAACCCTACCCCCACTAACAAAATGGGCCCTGAGATTAGGGGTGTTAGTTAAAGATGACTGAATAATGGCTATGCTTTTCCCCTAAAGTATTCAAAACCTAAACATATACATAGGCAAGGTGTTCTACATTAACACAATTAACTATTTAAACATAATACATATGCTTAGTACACGATACTTCCGGTTTTTCTACCGGATGACTTATACATTTAGGAGGTAAACACCTTATCGTAGAAAAAGCTTTATTTTCAAAAAGTGCAAGTAATTATTAAAAATCATACATAATATTTATATATAGGAGTTAATTTTCCTTCGAAAGTCATTTGTTTCAAGTGGCAGACAATGTCAGTTGGAGAGTTACATGTACGTAAAGCGTATAACTGTTGTCTGTGATTAGTGCATTGTGGACACATTGGCACCATTTGATCCTAAATGCTAAACGATGTCGTGA
>NC_090259.1:5196432-5286432 GCF_037325665.1 Littorina saxatilis | reverse complement strand
GAGATCAGAGAGAGAGAGAGAGATCAGAGAGAGAGAGAGAGATAAATCAGAGAGAGAGAGAGATCAAAGAAAGAGAGATAAATCAGAGAGAGGAGGTATTACACACCGGTGCGACCGAAACTAAGGTATCAATAAACTACGCTTGTGCATCGGGTTGAAAGTATACCCTGATCACTCGGAGATATACCTCCACTCCGGTCTGAACGACCTCACGTGACATATTATGGTAGAAGAGCATGCTGTCGCTTATTCTCCTTCTGAAGATGAGGTATACCTTCACTTCGGTTAGACTGAAACGATGCTCAAGCAGTGGAATTTGTGTGTGGTTTGTTTCAGAGCAAAATGTTATTTTATCCTAACAAACAAGAAGATATTCTCACGCACCGCCTTGTTCAGGATATTCACTAGTTGACAATGATGTGTGCTATTAAATAAGCATTGAAAGGAACAAAGGAAAGAACGACCGAACGAAAGAACAATTGAACCAAAGAACGGACGGACGGCCGGACGGACGGACGGACTGACGGACTGACGGACAGACTGACGGATGGACCGACGGGCAGACTGATTGAGGGACGGACCGATGGACGGACGGACGGACGGACGGACGGAGGGACGGGGGGACGGGGGGGGGGGGGGGGGGGGTGAGTGTTTGTTACGGGTAACCCCTCCTGATCCGGTCCTGCAGGGTATTCCTTCAACCCTCTGCACAAGAGGAATCTATTGATACAGACTGATGGACTGACAGACAGACAGTCGGACGG
This sequence comes from Littorina saxatilis, assembly GCF_037325665.1. Classification (NCBI taxonomy): domain Eukaryota; kingdom Metazoa; phylum Mollusca; class Gastropoda; order Littorinimorpha; family Littorinidae; genus Littorina; species Littorina saxatilis. The sequence continues at coordinate 5,285,668 of NC_090259.1, read as the reverse complement.
ACTTACGGACGAACGAATGAACGAAGGAAATCACAAAGGCACGAAAGAGCGAACAAACCAACCCATGAATGAACGAACGAACGAACGAACGAACGAACGAGCAAACGAACACACGAACAAACAAACGAACAAACAAACAAGCAAATAAGTGCAATCTGGCGCATTTTCGGAGCATTTGTCAAACGTTTGGAGGATGTACACAGTGTCATGCCAGGGTGGGGGGGGTTGTCCCGCCAACAGGAACCTTCCCCCCCCTCTCCCCTGTATTCGGCCCTGCACAAGAGGAATTTATTGATACGGACTGAAGGAAGAACGGATTGACTGACGGACGGACGGACGGACGGACGGACGGACGGACGGACGGACGGACGGACGGACGGACGGACGGACGGACGGACGGACGGACGGACGGACGGACGGACGGACGGACGGACGGACGGACTGAAGAAAGAACGGATTGACTGACGGACGGACGGACGGACGGACGGACGGACGGACGGACGGACGGACGGACGGACGGACGGACGGACGGACGGACGGACGGACGGACGGACTGAAGAAAGAACGGATTGACTGACGGACCGACGGACGGACGGACGGACGGACGGACGGACGGACGGACGGACGGACGGACGGACGGACGGACGGACGGAGGGGCGGACGGACGGACGGACGGACGGACCGACGGACGGACGGACGGACGGACGGACGGACGGACGGACGGACGGACGGACGGACGGACGGACGGACGGACGGACTGACGGACGGACGGACTGACGGACGGACGGACGGACGGACGGACGGACGGATTGACTGAAGGACTGACTGACGGACGGACGGACGGACGGACGGACTGACGGAGGGAGCGACGGACTGACGGACTGACGGACGGACGGACGGACGGACGGACGGACGGACGGACGGACGGACGGACGGACGGACGGACGGACTGACTGAAGGCCTGACGGACGGCCTCACCGACGGCCTCACGGACGGACTGACGGACGGACTGACGGACGGACTGACGGACGGACTGACGGACGGACTGACGGACGGACTGACGGACGGACTGACGGACGGACTGACGGACGAACTGACAGACGGACGGACGCACGGACGGACGGACGGACGGACGGACTGACTGACTGACTGAAGGACTGACGGACGGACTGACTGAAGGACTGACGGACGGACTGACGGACGGACTGACGGACGGACTGACTGAAGGACTGACAGACGGACTGACGGACGGACGGACGGACTGACTGAAGGACTGACGGACGGACGGACTGACTGAAGGACTGACGGACGGACTGACTGAAGGACTGACGGACGGACTGACGGACGGACTGACGGACGGACTGACGGACGAACTGACGAACGGACGAACTGACGGACGGACGGACGGACGGACGGACGGACGGACTGAAGGGCTGACGGACGGACGGACGGACGGACGGACGGACGGACGGACGGACTGACGGACGGACTGACGGACGGACTGACGGACGGACGGACGGACTGACGGACGGACGGACGGACGGACGGACGGACGGACGGACGGATGGACGGACGGACGGACGGACGGACTGACTGAAGGACTGACGGACGGATTGACGGACGGACGGACGGACGGACGGACGGACGGACGGACGGACGGACGGACGGACGGACGGACGGACGGACGGACGGACGGACGGACGGACGGACGGACGGATATTAATACCCCTCCCATCACCCACCCCCAACCCCCCCCCCCCCCCCCCCCCCACCCGCCACCTCACCTGTATTCGGCCCTGCACAAGTGGAAGGAAGAACGGACCGACGGACGGACGGACTGACTAACGGACTGAAGGATTGACAGACGGACCGTTGGACGGACTGACGGACGGACTGACTGAAGGACTGACGGACTGAAGGACTGACGGACCGACGAACGGACGGACTGACGGACGGACTGATGGATTGACAGACGGACCGTTAGACGGACTGACGGAGGGACTGACTGAAGGACTGACGGAATGACGGACTGACTGACTGACTGACGGACGGACGGACGGACGGACGGACGGACGAACGAACGGACAAACGGACGGACGGACGGATGGACGGACGGACGAACGGACGGACGGACAGACAAACGGACGGACGGACGGACTGACGGACGGCGAGACGGACGGACCGACTGAAGGACTATCTGACGGACGAACGGACAGACGAGCGAGCAAGCAAACAAACAAACAAACAAACAAACAAACAAACAAACAAACAAACAACCAATATGTGCAATCTGGCGCATTCTTAGAGTATTTGTCAAGCGTTTGGAGGAGGTCCACAGGGGCAGGGGGGGGGGGGGGGTATAGTCCGGCCAACAGGAACCCCCCTCCCACCCACCCACCGCCACCACCCCTGTATTTGGCCCTGCACAAGTGGAAGGAAGAACGGACTGACGGACGGACGGACTGACATACGGACTGACGGACGAACGGACGGGCGAGCAAACAAACAAACAAAAAATAAAACAACAACAAAAACAAAACAAAAAACAAAAAACCTAAAAAACAATAAACAATAATTATGTGCAATCTGGCACACTCTCAGAGTATTTGTCAAACGTTTGGAGGAAGTCCACAGTTAGGCCAGGGAGGGGGGGGGATGGTAGTCCGGCCAACTGGAACTCCCTCCCTCCCCCCCCCCCCCCCCCCCGGGCTGTATTGGGCTCTGCTCAAGAGGTATGTATTGATACGGACCGAAGGAAGAACGGGCTGACCGACGGACTGACGGACGGACTGACGGACGGACTGTCGGACGGTCGGACGGACGGACTGACGGACGGACTGTCGGACTGACGGACGGACTGTCGGACGGACGGACGGACGGACGGACGGACGGACTGACGGACGGACGGACTGTCGGACGGACGGACGGACCGACGGACCGACGGACGGACGGACGGACGGACGGACGCAAGGATGAAGGAACGAATAAAGAAAGGAACGGAAAAAACGAACAAACGAACGAACGAACGACCGAACCAACGAACCAACCAACAAACAAACAAACAAACAAACAAACAAACAAATAAACAATCAACAACAAAAAATGAAATAAATAAAGAAATAAAGATAGATAAAGCACTTTCAAAATGAAAGGGGTACGTGCCCGACTTGACTTATCCGGAGATGCACGGGCACCCAAACGAGTCAGTTCAAAGCGTGACAACTTGTTGGAATGCTTAGTAAATACCAGGGCATAACAATCACTATTATTAAACGTTCCATCACCCTCTCAGCTACGTTTTTGCCTTAGTTGTTGTAAGCATGCCCGTGTGTCAATAATTATGTGTTTGTGTGTTTGTGTGTGTGTGTGTGTGTGTGTGTGTGTGTGTGTGTGTGTGTGTGTGTGTGTGTGTGTTCAATCAAATATTTACAAAGATTATTCAGCGGAATGCCATGCACCATTAAAGTTTGTGCCTGCTGGCATTTTCGAAGTACTTGAGACTTTGAATTTTTGGGGCGTGTGCGATATTCAGACACCACTGAAGGGAGACCACCAGAGTCTTCTATGTTTAGACAACTCTAATTTACTTTCGTTAGCGCGAAACCCAAACCCTTGTCAGCGTGTTGCAGCTTGTGACGAGCATTGAAGGTAAATGCGATTTTACTCATATTAACTGATGCCCGTCGTGTCTAAAATAGTGTGTATTTTTAAATGAACGTGTGTCTGTGGAAGGGTATTATTTACAAATGCGCCCTGCGCTATTTGCTTCGAGAATGAAATCTAAAAATGTCCCATCACAATACATCCACCCAGTGCGTCAAAGGGCGCATTGAGATACCACTGCGCCACCACACACACACACACACACACGCACGCACGCACGCGCACACACAAAAAAACACAAACACGCATGCACGCACACACACAGACAACATGATATATACCGGTAATTCTCAGATGGCATCATATTGCACCATTTTGCATCTGTGCCCTTTAACCCCAGCCCCCCTCACGATAGAAGGCTCCTTCCTCATAGGACTCCAACTCCCACCCCACTCCCCGATAGGAGACTCCCTTTCGTGAAAGACCTCTTTTCTCAGATTGTCTGTTTTAATCTTGTAAATTAACCCCAAGTTTGAAGACTTCCTCCTATATCAGACCTGATTATCTCCCATTTTGTTTTAGGTCTGAAAAGTTCGTTCACTGTTAAATGAATAAAAAAAATGATATATGTATACTATTCTAGCTTAATAAAAGTAAGAGAAGGTCATGTTGATTCCGTTCTTGTTTTGGAAAAAAAGCATGACCTAAATGCGACCTGTATCAATTCATTTTGTTATGTAATCCTCAGAATATCTCACATAACAAACGTACCCCCTGCCCCCTCTACCCCCCCCCCCCCCCTCCAACCAAAACCCTCCAATTCTAAGAGAAATAGAAGAAAATGACCTTCGTTAATTACACAACATTAATCGCTGTCACTTAGTACTGATCAAGTGGATTGCCATTTCCAATACAAACGTAAAGGATGACCTCCACAAGCACTATGATTTGGGTAGCGGTTTAACGTTACACCTTTGACTGCAGTTGTGACACTTCACCCCCACACCAGATTATGCAATTCAAAAATAGCTTAAGAATAACTACGACTCGTTGTTTTATAAAGAAAATACTCTGCTCAAATATGTTTTATTCCTGGTTTGTATTTTACATCAGGTTTGAATATGACACAAATTCCTCGCAACTGTGTGCGGAAGTGAAGCACGTTTCAGTTGCCGTTACTATCCCTCCGTCATTTACAAAGCAAATCAGGGAGAAAAACATTTTTCAGTAATAACTTGACCAATAGCGATTCGATAATGTTTTAGAATCTGGAAGGCGATATGCCATTGTCTGCATTATATGAACCAAGTTGCCGTTTAATTCTGATATAAATGATCATTCACTTGCAGGTAACGATGCACACTAATGCGTACAATGTGTTCTTATCCGACGTGAGCAAAGGTAAATATAATACGTATTTCATTTGTGTACAATTGTTTTTGGTTTTTTTTTTAATCAATTTTGTACGAGTTTTCGTTAGTCATGTTGGAATGATCACTATAAGAGACAATATCACTATTTAGACTAATAAAGACCAACCGCTGTGCATGGGACGCTTTTGAGCAACGCCGCCATTGTTGAAGTATTTGACTCTTCGAAGTACAGAAAATCAAGCAACATTTTGTTTTACATGGAACAAGCGCATACATTTAAGACACATCACCACAACCCCCGCACCCTACCGTCTTCCCCGTCTCCTCTGTCTTCCCCGTCTCCTCTGTCTTCCCCGTCTCCTCTGTCTTCCCCGTCTCCCCTGTCTTCCCCGTCTCCTCTGTCTTCCTCGTCTCCCCTGTCTTCCCCGTCTCCTCTGTCTTCCTCGTCTCCCTTGTCTTCCCCGTCTCCTCTGTCTTCCTCGTCTCCCTTGTCTTCCCCGTCTCCTCTGTCTTCCTCGTCTCCCCTGTCTTCCCCGTCTCCCCTGTCTTCCCCGTCTCCTCTGTCTTCCCCGTCTCCTCTGTCTTCCCCGTCTCCTCTGTCTTCCCCGTCTCCTCTGTCTTCCCCGTCTCCCTTGTCTTCCTCGTCTCCTCTGTCTTCCCCGTCTCCCCTGTCTTCCCCGTCTCCTCTGTCTTCCTCGTCTCCCCTGTCTTCCCCGTCTCCTCTGTCTTCCCCGTCTCCTCTGTCTTCCTCGTCTCCCCTGTCTTCCCCGTCTCCTCTGTCTTCCCCGTCTCCTCTGTCTTCCCCGTCTCCTCTGTCTTCCCCGTCTCCTCTGTCTTCCCCGTCTCCTCTGTCTTCCCCGTCTCCCCTGTCTTCCCCGTCTCCTCTGTCTTCCTCGTCTCCCCTGTCTTCCCCGTCTCCTCTGTCTTCCCCGTCTCCTCTGTCTTCCTCGTCTCCCCTGTCTTCCCCGTCTCCTCTGTCTTCCCCGTCTCCTCTGTCTTCCCCGTCTCCTCTGTCTTCCCCGTCTCCTCTGTCTTCCTCGTCTCCTCTGTCTTCCCCGTCTCCTCTGTCTTCCCCGTCTCCTCTGTCTTCCCCGTCTCCTCTGTCTTCCCCGTCTCCTCTGTCTTCCCTGTCTCCTCTGTCTTCCCCGTCTCCCCTGTCTTCCCCGTCTCCTCTGTCTTCCTCGTCTCCCCTGTCTTCCCCGTCTCCTCTGTCTTCCCCGTCTCCTCTGTCTTCCCCGTCTCCTCTGTCTTCCCCGTCTCCTCTGTCTTCCTCGTCTCCCTTGTCTTCCCCGTCTCCCCTGTCTTCCCCGTCTCCTCTGTCTTCCTCGTCTCCCTTGTCTTCCCCGTCTCCCCTGTCTTCCCCGTCTCCTCTGTCTTCCCCGTCTCCCCTGTCTTCCCCGTCTCCTCTGTCTTCCCCGTCTCCTCTGTCTTCCTCGTCTCCCTTGTCTTCCCCGTCTCCCCTGTCTTCCCCGTCTCCTCTGTCTTCCTCGTCTCCCTTGTCTTCCCCGTCTCCCCTGTCTTCCCCGTCTCCTCTGTCTTCCTCGTCTCCCTTGTCTTCCCCGTCTCCCCTGTCTTCCCCGTCTCCCCTGTCTTCCCCGTCTCCTCTGTCTTCCTCGTCTCCCTTGTCTCCCCTGTCTTCCCCGTCTCCTCTGTCTTCCTCGTCTCCTCTGTCTTCCCCGTCTCCCCTGTCTTCCCCGTCTCCCCTGTCTTCCCCGTCTCCTCTGTCTTCCCCGTCTCCCCTGTCTTCCCCGTCTCCTCTGTCTTCCCCGTCTCCCCTGTCTTCCCCGTCTCCTCTGTCTTCCTCGTCTCCCCTGTCTTCCTCGTCTCCCCTGTCTTCCCCGTCTCCTCTGTCTTCCCCGTCTACTCTGTCTTCCCCGTCTCCTCTGTCTTCCCCGTCTCCCCTGTCTTCCCCGTCTCCCCTGTCTTCCCCGTCTCCTCTGTCTTCCCCGTCTCCCCTGTCTTCCTCGTCTCCTCTGTCTTCCCCGTCTCCTCTGTCTTCCCCGTCTCCTCTGTCTTCCCCGTCTCCTCTGTCTTCCCCGTCTCCCCTGTCTTCCCCGTCTCCTCTGTCTTCCCCGTCTCCTCTGTCTTCCCCGTCTCCTCTGTCTTCCCCGTCTCCTCTGTCTTCCTCGTCTCCCCTGTCTTCCCCGTCTCCCCTGTCTTCCCCGTCTCCTCTGTCTTCCTCGTCTCCCTTGTCTTCCCCGTCTCCCCTGTCTTCCCCGTCTCCCCTGTCTTCCCCGTCTCCTCTGTCTTCCCCGTCTCCCCTGTCTTCCCCGTCTCCTCTGTTTTCCCCGTCTCCTCTGTCTTCCCCGTCTCCTCTGTCTTCCCCGTCTCCTCTGTCTTCCCCGTCTCCCCTGTCTTCCTCGTCTCCTCTGTCTTCCCCGTCTCCTCTGTCTTCCCCGTCTCCTCTGTCTTCCCCGTCTCCTCTGTCTTCCCCGTCTCCCCTGTCTTCCCCGTCTCCTCTGTCTTCCCCGTCTCCCTTGTCTTCCCCGTCTCCCCTGTCTTCCCCGTCTCCTCTGTCTTCCCCGTCTCCTCTGTCTTCCCCGTCTCCCCTGTCTTCCTCGTCTCCTCTGTCTTCCCCGTCTCCTCTGTCTTCCCCGTCTCCTCTGTCTTCCCCGTCTCCTCTGTCTTCCCCGTCTCCCCTGTCTTCCCCGTCTCCCCTGTCTTCCTCGTCTCCTCTGTCTTCCCCGTCTCCTCTGTCTTCCCCGTCTCCTCTGTCTTCCCCGTCTCCCCTGTCTTCCCCGTCTCCCCTGTCTTCCCCGTCTCCTCTGTCTTCCCCGTCTCCCCTGTCTTCCTCGTCTCCTCTGTCTTCCCCGTCTCCTCTGTCTTCCCCGTCTCCCCTGTCTTCCTCGTCTCCTCTGTCTTCCCCGTCTCCTCTGTCTTCCCCGTCTCCTCTGTCTTCCCCGTCTCCTCTGTCTTCCCCGTCTCCCTTGTCTTCCCCGTCTCCCCTGTCTTCCCCGTCTCCTCTGTCTTCCTCGTCTCCCTTGTCTTCCCCGTCTCCTCTGTCTTCCCCGTCTCCCCTGTCTTCCCCGTCTCCTCTGTCTTCCCCGTCTCCTCTGTCTTCCCCGTCTCCTCTGTCTTCCCCGTCTCCTCTGTCTTCCCCGTCTCCTCTGTCTTCCCCGTCTCCCCTGTCTTCCCCGTCTCCTCTGTCTTCCCCGTCTCCTCTGTCTTCCTCGTCTCCCCTGTCTTCCCCGTCTCCCCTGTCTTCCCCGTCTCCTCTGTCTTACCCGTCTCCTCTGTCTTCCCCGTCTCCTCTGTCTTCCCCGTCTCCTCTGTCTTCCCCGTCTCCTCTGTCTTCCCCGTCTCCTCTGTCTTCCCCGTCTCCCCTGTCTTCCCCGTCTCCTCTGTCTTCCCCGTCTCCCCTGTCTTCCCCGTCTCCTCTGTCTTCCCCGTCTCCCCTGTCTTCCCCGTCTCCTCTGTCTTCCCCGTCTCCTCTGTCTTCCCCGTCTCCCCTGTCTTCCCCGTCTCCTCTGTCTTCCCCGTCTCCCCTGTCTTCCCCGTCTCCCCTGTCTTCCCCGTCTCCTCTGTCTTCCCCGTCTCCTCTGTCTTCCCCGTCTCCTCTGTCTTCCCCGTCTCCTCTGTCTTCCCCGTCTCCCTTGTCTTCCCCGTCTCCTCTGTCTTCCCCGTCTCCCCTGTCTTCCCCGTCTCCCCTGTCTTCCCCGTCTCCTCTGTCTTCCCCGTCTCCCCTGTCTTCCCCGTCTCCCCTGTCTTCCCCGTCTCCCCTGTCTTCCCCGTCTCCTCTGTCTTCCCCGTCTCTGTCTTCCCCGTCTCCTCTGTCTTCCCCGTCTCCTCTGTCTTCCCCGTCTCCTCTGTCTTCCCCGTCTCCCCTGTCTTCCCCGTCTCCTCTGTCTTCCCCGTCTCCTCTGTCTTCCCCGTCTCCTCTGTCTTCCTCGTCTCCCCTGTCTTCCCCGTCTCCTCTGTCTTCCCCGTCTCCTCTGTCTTCCCCGTCTCCCCTGTCTTCCCCGTCTCCTCTGTCTTCCCCGTCTCCTCTGTCTTCCTCGTCTCCCCTGTCTTCCCCGTCTCCTCTGTCTTCCCCGTCTCCTCTGTCTTCCCCGTCTCCCCTGTCTTCCCCGTCTCCTCTGTCTTCCCCGTCTCCTCTGTCTTCCCCGTCTCCTCTGTCTTCCTCGTCTCCCCTGTCTTCCCCGTCTCCTCTGTCTTCCCCGTCTCCTCTGTCTTCCCCGTCTCCCCTGTCTTCCCCGTCTCCTCTGTCTTCCTCGTCTCCCCTGTCTTCCCCGTCTCCCCTGTCTTCCCCGTCTCCTCTGTCTTCCTCGTCTCCCCTGTCTTCCTCGTCTCCTCTGTCTTCCCCGTCTCCTCTGTCTTCCCCGTCTCCCCTGTCTTCCTCGTCTCTTCTGTCTTCCCCGTCTCCTCTGTCTTCCTCGTCTCCCCTGTCTTCCTCGTCTCCTCTGTCTTCCCCGTCTCCTCTGTCTTCCCCGTCTCCCCTGTCTTCCTCGTCTCCTCTGTCTTCCCCGTCTCCTCTGTCTTCCTCGTCTCCCCTGTCTTCCTCGTCTCCTCTGTCTTCCCCGTCTCCTCTGTCTTCCCCGTCTCCCCTGTCTTCCTCGTCTCCTCTGTCTTCCCCGTCTCCTCTGTCTTCCCCGTCTCCTCTGTCTTCCCCGTCTCCTCTGTCTTCCCCGTCTCCCCTGTCTTCCCCGTCTCCTCTGTCTTCCCCGTCTCCCCTGTCTTCCCCGTCTCCCCTGTCTTCCCCGTCTCCTCTGTCTTCCCCGTCTCCTCTGTCTTCCCCGTCTCCTCTGTCTTCCCCGTCTCCCCTGTCTTCCCCGTCTCCTCTGTCTTCCCCGTCTCCTCTGTCTTCCCCGTCTCCTCTGTCTTCCCCGTCTCCTCTGTCTTCCCCGTCTCCTCTGTCTTCCCCGTCTCCTCTGTCTTCCCCGTCTCCTCTGTCTTCCCCGTCTCCCCTGTCTTCCCCGTCTCCTCTGTCTTCCCCGTCTCCTCTGTCTTCCCCATCTCCTCTGTCTTCCCCGTCTCCTCTGTCTTCCCCGTCTCCTCTGTCTTCCCCGTCTCCTCTGTCTTCCCCGTCTCCTCTGTCTTCCTCGTCTACTCTGTCTTCCCCGTCTCCTCTGTCAACGCCCCCGCCCCTCTGATCCAACGTATCCTGTCCTTCACACCTCATCGCTTTTGTTTCCTCCAGCCCACCTTTCATCTTCTCCTTAAATACTGCCGAAAGTGAGGGACTAACGTGTTTACTAGGGTCTAGCGTATGTTTCTGTTTTGTGCCTTTTCAATTCTTGTTGTTAATTTTGAGAGGCATACAGTGGCCTATTATGTTTCTGTTTGTATTGAAATATGTTTTGTAGGACATGGACTCAAATGCAAAGAAGGGTCCACTCTCTGGAAGGAGCTGCCTGCTACAGACAAACAAAAATACAAAGAACAGGCAGCACATGTCAGGAGTTCGACGCAGAGAAAACCAGCCAAATTAAAGAATTTAATTCGACGTTTGGTGAGAGCAATGCGAATATCTTTAGAGACTTCATATTGATTATTAGTCAACTGCGTTTTCTGCTTAGCAAAGTTGAAATTGTTGTTAAACGTTTTCAATCAACGATTTCTTATAGATTAAATTAGTGTTTCCAGAATTAAAAACACATAACAATGCAAGGATAACGGGTATCTCTTTTTTTTTCTCCCTCTGCCTTGTCGTTAATCCATTGTACTTGTACAATATTGTAAAAGCGAAAAGAACAGAAAAAAAGAATACGTGTATCATCTGACATGGTTGGTTTTGTTGTTTCCTTTATGTACAGCTGGATGAACTTCACCAGCAAGGGGTGGAGAGCGCAGTATTACTGCGCGACAGCAACCACCCCGATCCAATAACGGAGGTTTTTGGACGGGGTCCATTAGGTCAGGTGGCACTGAACTTCCAGGCGTTCCACCATCAAATCTCTCTGGCCTGTGAGCATATAAATGTTGTTCTTTCTTATTTTGTCACTATTTATTTTAGCTATTCTGATGCTGTTCCAGTTGAACATTCTGCTGGAGCTCTTTTGTGCTATTATAGATCATTGTTATTAATAATTGTTAACTAGCCAGCAGCATAACACACACAAAGTTAGAAATAATCCGTTGCATTTGTGAAAATCCTGATCACTCGATCTGAAAACTAGATATCTGAGAGAGGGTTTTTTTCAGACGAAAACGTGTTGGTAATTGTATACGTTCAAGTATATATGTTCAGTCTTTCTCGCTGGCATTCCGTTCATAAATTTTGTAATAAGGGGATTAATGTACAGGCCACACCTTAGGCATTTCACAAGACGCGTAGGTGTTATTTGCGTTGTTGCAGACAATGACGATAACAGTCCCTACAGGCGCAATCTGCATGCCCAACGCGAGAAGGTGAGGGAACACCTCAACAGAGAAGCACGTAAGCAAACTTAATGACTAAACTTCTAGCCAATGGTTATGTTGCATTTATTCTGTCATTAAAAAGAGTTCTTTTGCAAACTTAATGACTAAACTTCTAGCCAATGGTTATGTTGCATTTATTCTGTCATTAAAAAGAGTTCTTTGAAGTTATTAGCAGTTGAATAAAACATATATGTTACTCTGTGTGTGTGTGTGTGTGTGTGTGTGTGTGTGTGTGTGTGTGTGTGTGTGTGTGTGTGTGTGTGCGTGTGTGAACGAATGTATGTGTATTTTGCCTGTAAATAGCATGTGTTAATTTGAGTTAATGTCACACTCTAGCTCGTGTGCTTTGTTTGCTTCTCGTTCACTTACAAAAAATCAAATTTTGCTTCAGGGGCTTGCGAAGGCTTCGGGAAATCGTTCCCACATAAAAAGGTGTTAGAGGGCAGTGTGATTGCCCATGGTTGGCCTGCTGGAGTCAAACAAAGACCAGTCAGCTCAATGTCCAAGAAGGATATGGACCTGCTGTTGGCATCGCATGTGAAACTTGAAAGAAGGTAATGCATGTTGAGTAAGGTTGTGCCCTGTTCTGTATTACGTTCTGTGCATTTTTCTTTTGAAAGTGACAGTACAACCTGATATTTTCAACAAATCTGGGTTTTTTTTACATTCCATAATGTGTTTAAATAAACTGAGCAAAAACATTATTGCACCCATTTTCGTACCCCAACTTAAACATTCATTCCCGTGCCATTTCATTCGATCTTCATATGCCATTGCAGGCCGTTCACTTGGCTATCTGGCAAGATTTCAGATAAAAGATGTGAGATAAAGGTATCACGTGACTGCCGCCAAAATAAGGGTACCCCCAAAATCGACCTGACAAAAACGTCAGGTACCAATCATAAAATCGACAAAAATACAGCATCGGCGCATATACAGGCGTTATCTATCCAGAACAGATTAGTTTGTGTTGCTATCTTGCGTATCTCCTTTGTTATATAATTTCTAGAGATGCAGATGTGGAGCAGTAGAAAAGAAGAGGTTGTTGCGTTCATTTTGAGGGGTACCATAACAAAAAGCGCTGTATTTCAGCGATGACTGAATGGATTACTTAACATTTTGGATCTCTTACAGGTTTGTATTTCGATGTTATGCACTCTTCTAGAAAATGTTTTTAAACCCGTCCCAGATTTGTGAATTTACATTTAACAAATTCATGACTTTGCATGCATAAAGACAAATGATTGTTACCAGAACTGCCACAGTTTCATTGGAGTAAGACTACTGACGGACATTAATTTTGTAAACTAATGAGAAAAATGGAACGATAAGGTTGTGTGTCTAATTCTTCTTCTGCGTTCGTGGGCTGAAACTCCCACGTACACTCGTGTTTTTTGCACGAGTGGAATTTTACGTGTATGACCGTTTTTTGCCCCGCCATTTAGGCAGCCATACGCCGTTTTCGGAGGAAGTGTGTCTAATGACAGCCGTCACCGGCTGAGTGCCTCTGAAAACATGCTGCTGCCCCGAATGACTGAACATCGCTGTCACACTGCAATCAACCAAACATCGTGTTTACAGGACTAGCAAAGGGAAACTAGTGATTGTACTGAAATGAAACTTTCGTAGTATTTGTAACAATCATTTGTCTGCATGTGTGCAAAGTCGTAATTTTGTTTATGTAAGCTTAAACCTATGCCATGTTTTTAAACATTTTCCGTAAGATTGCATATCATCTGAACAAAATACTGTGACGGTGCGAAACTTTACCCAGGGTAAGTCTCGTATAGAGACTTTAGATCCTCAAAGTTTCCAAAAACATCCATGTGGGAATTACTTAAATATAGCGCTTTTGGTCATGGTACCCCTCAAAATAAACGCAAAAAAACCCTCGTTTTCCACTGCTCATGCTCTTCACATCTGCAGCAGTAGAAATGACATTACACAGTAGATACGCAAGATAATAAAACAAAACAACCTCTTCTGGATAGATACATACTTTAGTGTTCTCTTTGTATGTAAAAGGCGCCAGTTGCATTTATTCAACATTTTTGGCGATTTTTTAATTGCTAAATTGGTACCTGACTTTTTTTTGTCAGGTCGATTTTGGGGGTACCCTTACTTCGGCGGTGGTCACGTTATACTAATGACAGCTATCTATGTTCAGACAAGTGTGCCAGATAGGTAAGTAAAGGGTCTTTAATAGAATACAAAGTTTGAACAAAATGACTTCTGCCCCCTTAACTGATTATATCGTCTCTGTACTCATGTAAGGATTCTTAACATAATTTCATTTTCCATTATTTAAAAAAATAAAGTAGCATTTGCATTTATATACATATACTGCAGAAAATAATTTCTGTTCAACTGTTTCAGAAACGAAGAAGATCATCCCCGCCCAGTATATATATATATATATGCAACATCTTTGATAAACAATTTATCAATAACCACCTGCCCACGACCACTACCCTAAAAGATTCCGTTCAGTTTCTTTTTGCATCTTTTCATGGGCACTACCTCTTAATGACATTCACTGATGGTTGTTAAAAATTAAATAATTAACAGTATTGCCCTATTTGTGGCGACGGTTTTGTGTGAGATTTTTTTTTAAAGTATATACTTGTAGCATGTTCCAGTCATACGTGACTTGCGCTGACCGTGACATTCTCTGTCCCATGCTTATCCTAGAGCATACAACCAAACTTCCAGAGTTCCCAACTCAACGGCGTTCCCCAGGTGCATGTATGGCAGGTGTCATTATGCTTTTCAATTCTGTTTTATATAACTACGTTTGATCTGTTGTGTTACTGTTTCTTGATCTGTAAAATCAAACTGTTTCAGAAGAGAGTCTGATGCTGACCCAATGCTTGTGCAAATGCAACAAGATGCTCAAACACCACCCGCAAGGTACAGTATCTATGCATGTGTGTGTCTTTGGTATGCACTACATACAAACGGGAGTGGCCATACCAGAATAAAACTTTGGCAGTTCCTGCAAGAACCATGTTTCTGTATTCATGAAAAGCCAGGAAATTTTGGACTGTAAATGCACAAACGTGTGACAGGTTTAAAAACATTTTCGGAAGAGTGCCTAAAATATGAGTACAAACATGTAGTGATCCAAAAGTTCACCCAGGGTAAGTCTTATATGTAGACTTCAGCTCCTAAACCTTTCGAGTTATTACATTTCGGCATTGCTGAAATAAAGCGCTTTTTGTCATGGTACCCCTCAAAATGGATGCAAAATCATCTCGTTTTCTACTGCTCGTGTGTTACACACCTGCATCAGTAGACATGACATAACACAAGAGATACGCAAGATAGCAAAACAAAACTACCTGTTCTGGATAAATAAATAATTGTCCCTTTCTTCTTCTAAAAGTTGCGAAGTTGCCCCTATTCTGAATGTTTGTCGATGTTTTAATTGGTACCTGACGTTATTGGTCGATTTCGGGGGGTACATTTACTTCGGCGGCGATCACGTGATACTTAAAACAAAAATCTTTGATCCAAAAAGTGTGCCAGAAAGCCAAGTGAAGGGCCTTTATTGGCATATAACGTTTGAATAAAATGACACGGGAAGGAATGTTATAGTTGAGGTACAAAAATGTGTGCAATAATGTGTTTGCTCAGTTTATTACGACCGATTTTAGGGGCAACTGAATCCGACCGATTTTCCCAGTCACATCAATAACGAGATTTGCACATCATTGCTACAAAAAGAATGCCATTGATACCAGGGCCATTCATAAACCGGTTGATAGTGCGACGTCACAGGTTTCATACTCTTCAGTGTTGGGTATGTCCGTGACTTCGGTATTAAATAAAAACCCTTCGTTTATTATGTCGTGAATGTTCACTTATGTATGTCGAATATCTTCGTAATTCACGTATGAAAAAAGAGCTTTAATTTAATTTAAAGGCAAGTTTGTCTTTACCACGTGCGAAAGAGGCCAAACGGTCGTAAAACATTAGACAGACACAATTTCCCTCTTCAACACCAGTGCAAGAGACAAAGGCACAAGGAAACAACATTTCTAAAAAGCAATGCAGGTCGTTTTAGATTTGAAGCCAAATAACAGAGTCAAATTTACATCCACATTTAAAAAAAATGAAACACTTTTTTTCAGTGATACAATCTAATGTGAAATTAACTGTATTTTACGTACACGTGTCTGTCTCAAACATATTAATTAATAATCTGTTTACTTTTAATGACTGGAAAGTTCGGACGTAGGCCCTACAACACTTGTGATAAGTAACAATTTCTATCAAAACACGACATGACATGGCTAGGCCTATCTACAGCTTATTTTACTGGCACTCGGTGATTGTGTCACCCGTTTTTTTCTCACGACAATCACAAGACCATTCGTCTGCTATACTCAGCATACAAAGCGAATGTACACGATGCGATTCATTTTTCACTTCCTGTACGTTGCAAAGCTGCTGATCAACCGGCTGACTGTAGAATTTATCGGTATATGTATGTCTTTTAAGAACACGCTTGTTGTGTCTGTCTCTGAATACCTTGAATTCTCACGACCATCGCGCAGTGTTGACGGCATTTGAAGCAGACTTATGTGTAAACAAGAAACATTCAATGACTTTTTGTGATCGATTGCCTATGTTTTCAATCATAGAATGTGGTGCATTGTGAATGTTGTAGTAAAGTGAAGGTTTTACAGTCATCACCTTACGTTTTTCAACAAAACAATGACGTCAGACAGCAGTTTTAGGACGTTTCGACTTGGAAATTAAAGACAGACAGTTATAATCAAAGAGTCACCCAAGCGTAGGAAAGTTTTAGTTGCCGCTTTCTAGTTTTGTTTGTTTACTTTCGGGGTTTTACATCCATGCAGTCAATACCGGCTTGACTGAATTATTTAACGAGGGCGAAGGGTGGGGTTTGTCCCCCAGCGTATGTGTGTATACGTGTGTGTGTGTGTGCGTGCGTGTGTGTGTGTGTGTGTGTGTGTGTGTGTGTGTGTGCGTGTGTGTGTGTGTGTGTGTGTGTGTGTGTGTTTGGAAAGCATATCTTAATTTTTTTTCTCCACTGATTCAGAAGTGAGCCTGATGCTGATCAAATGCTGGATCAACAAGATGCTCAAACACCATCGACAAGGTGCAGGTTTTTTTACATGTCTGTGTCTTTGGTATGCACTACATAACAACGGGAGTTCACTATTAGAGTACTGAATGGCTTTTTTTTTATGTCACACACTCACTGACTTTGTAAAGTACATACTTGTAGCATGTTCCAGTCATACGTGACTTGCGCTGACCGTGACATTCTCTGTCCCATGCTTATCCTAGAGCATACAACCAAACTTCCAGAGTTCCCAACTCAACGGCGTTCCCCAGGTGCATGTATGGCAGGTGTCATTATGCTTTTCAATTCTGTTTTATATAACTACGTTTGATCTGTTGTGGTACTGTTTCGTGATCTCTTAAACGCACATAATTCTGTTTCAGAAGTGATGCTGATCCAATGCTGCATGCGCCAACGCAACAAGATTCTCAAGCATCACCGGAAAGGTACATCTATGCATGTTTGTGTCTTCAGTATGCACGTCATACCAACGGTAGTTCAATATTAGAATGCTGAATGGCATTTTTGTTTATGTCACACACTCACTGTGGCAGGTGTCATTATGCTTTTCAATTCTGT
Source organism: Littorina saxatilis (assembly GCF_037325665.1). NCBI lineage: Eukaryota > Metazoa > Mollusca > Gastropoda > Littorinimorpha > Littorinidae > Littorina > Littorina saxatilis. Next base: position 5,268,658 of record NC_090259.1, on the reverse strand, counting down.
TTTATATAACTACGTTTGATTTGTTGTGTTACTGTTTTTTGATCTCTAAAATGCAAAGAATGTTTTTCAACTGTTTCAGAAGAGAGCCTGATGATCCAATGCTTGATGTCGAAACACAATCCACAAGGTACAGTATCTATGCATGCGTGTGTCTTGGTATGCACTACATAACATTATTAGAATACTGAATGGCTTTTTGTTTTATTTGACATGTTATGTTACGCACTCACTGACTTTGTAAAATAGTCCATAATTTAGCCTTGGTCCGTAAAGAAACACACTAATCAATGGCTATGAACAGAAATGGATTCTGTTCCCAAGAATTGGACAAGGCTCAACATAGTTGCCCAAACTTGGTTACGATTGAGAGACTTATTTGATATTCCAGAGCACGTCATTGGGGGCTTTACAAAGATAGAGAGTTTCCATACACTCTGTTTGACATACACCTTATTCCCCCTAAAGGACTTTGATGAAAGCAATGAAGGGACTACAGCTAGATGTCATATTTCAATTATAATGTGTTTTCTTTTTGGGCAGATGCCCTGTTAATGCCAGTGAAACGAAGCTGATCTTGAGTAATCATGTTCCGTTCTCATTTGAGATGTTATAAGATGTTTTGTGGGGTCTTGTTGATTCGAGGAGAGCATGTTTATTGTCTTCTGTTTCATCTTTGTCGACCAAAGCCTAACATTTACCATAAGTCATCGCGTTAATGATCAAGATTAGGTATTTCGGTCTTTCGGAAACACAAATCCAAAGCCACCTGAGTGGCCTTTACTTTGACAGTCCATTTTTCACATCATTGAAGCTCAAACCCATTCACTACTTCGATTTGTCACGTATAAATATTGTTTTGTTTTATTATCCAGCTGGTTATAAATGAAAACTCGTTAAAATGATGATAAGTACATTTGTTCAAACGCCATGACACCAAGAGATTTGTGTGGTTCGTTGTTAGATTCCACTCTGGCAAGTCAAGAGAACGCATTTTGAGTTACAGAGAAAGGTGGTTTACATTTTTTTTGCACAGAAATGTATCCTCATAGTATTAACAGTATTTGGGTGTTCTTACTTCGTATGTTTTATTGTTCTTATTTTTGTTTTTTAAGGTTGTTGTCATATGTTATTTGGTTGTTTTAAGAGCAAATAAACCACATTTTTCCATCTATTGTTTAATGCTATGGACAATAAATGATCTTACCTTATCTTATCTTAACATCTGTATTTCAAGGGATTGAAGACCTATCTTTTTAAAGGAACTGTTCCTGCACAGGGTGCGGTACCAAGTGAACGCCCACCTCCTACTTGTGATCTATATTTGGGCGTAAGGGTGGTGGCCGCTTACGAGATAGTTTACGGTAGTTCAACTTGTCTGTAACGACCACTTATGGGACTGAACAAAAGCGGTTATTATAGACAGGTGAAGTCCCTTAAAAATGTCAGGTGCATTGGCATCAAAACGAAGTATAAAATTGCCTGGCATCCGTGGGGTGGTTGTTATGGACGAATAATTGTTATGTTGTTATCAAGTCGTTTCCAGAATAGGTTTCGCTGTATGTTTTTCTCTTGAATTTGTTGCAGTGGAGAAACTTCTGAAGAGGCTTTAAGCTTGGAGACCATCCCCACAGACATAAAGGATTTACTTCTTCGAACTATCAAAGGTATGTTTTGATTATGACACTGACAGTGTTATTCCCAGACCTCGGTCTGTTGTCATTCAGGCTTACTTTTTCAATCCGACGTATTCTGACCTATGGCCGATGGAATGTCTCATACATATGGGATGTCTTTTGAAATAAAACTGTTGAAATGCCAGGACATGTTGGCCAAATAAATGTTGAATTCGTGTCTAACTGACCTATTCTTCGTGTCTGTGAACAACACTGACAACATGATAACATGATAACAGGTTTGACTTATGTTTGAGTCGAATTTTGTTTTCAACTTAAGATAAGGAATGCGGTTTTTTCGTGGTGAAATTATATAAGGTTAAACCACACACACACACACACACACACACACACACACACACACACACACACACACACACACACACACACACACACACACACACACACACACACACACACACACACACACACACCAAGAAACTCAGAGTATTCAAGTGTCATAATTGTGTCTTCAACAACTTTGTTTGTGGCACTTATTGGGTATGAATGTACATTGTACAATGCGTAGTCGTCCCTCGTTGCGAGAGATCTGGACTTAAAAAGTGCTTTTGTGTGCCTATACTCCATCACATTTGAAAAATAGACATTTTTCTCTACTTCTCTCTACTTCTTTTTCTTTCTTTTTGTTAGCCCAGAACTGTATTACTGCAATGCTTCTATTCGTTGTAGGAGTTCCACAAACAACACTGAAGCAGCCAACATCTGAGGGACAAAGCAAGAAGTCTGCAGGTAATTTAATATGGATGCGGTTCTTGATCTTGCAAAGGTTAACAGTTGTAACGCATGGTAATGTGATGAGTTGAGAGTTTGTTTGTTGACTGTTGCATACATTAATCAAGTTTATACTAAGTTAACTTGCAGCTCATCTTTACATGAGCAGTTCATGTGCATTGTTTAGGTATCAACCTTAACTTGTACTGTTTCAAACCAGACCAATTCACTATTTCGCATTGTGTGCATCATTATGCTGCTTATAGTGTTTAGTCTCTCATTTCGGTGAAGGGCTATGCACAAATGTTTGCTGATGATGTCATCAATCTGTGAATCTTATTCCCTGTCTTGTTTTAACCAAATGCACCTCACCTATTTGTTTATGAGCGAGTTGTTTTTTAATTGGCTTTATCTGTTTCAGCATACAGGCGAAATCGTTTGAGCCAACGAGAGAAGGACTTTCTCAAAGAAAGATTTCCAGATGGCACTCTCCCCGCGATGAAGGAACTCGACACCATCACCAGGCAGCATCCCATCTTCACGACTCACAAAAGGACTGCCAAGCAGCTGTATAACTTTTTGCACAAAAGAAACCAACAAAATGTTCATGTTTCGTAAATTTAACCCCATTTTAAGCCTCCCTCTTTTTCATAAGACCTGATTTAGGTCTTAAAAGGAGGTTTCATGCACTGCAGAAACGAACGATCGATTTAAGTTGATTTCTTTTGTGGTCAGACTTTGTTATCTAATTTGAACACAACATTTTTTGAACATGATGGATTCTGTGTTCATAATGCATATCTCTGTGTGTGTGTGTGTGTGTGTGTGTGTGTGTGTGTGTGTGTGTGTGTGTGTGTGTGTGTGTGTGTGTGTGTGTGTGTGTGTGTGTGTGTGTGTGTGTGTGTGCGTGTGTGTGTGTGTGTGTGTGTGTGTTCAGCAACAGAGCAACCAACACTGATGAGAACAACACTATTGAAAACTTCAAATATACGCAATTCAAAAGTACACACTGGCAATTAAAATCTTGCAAACACACACACACACGAACAAACATTCACACTCAAAGAAAACTGACATGCAAAACCTTTTCTACTGACACAATGGAGATCGGTTCAGATTTGAACACACACACGCAGGCATTTACACGCACACATGCAACCCCTACACATGCATGAAAATTCTCCGTATTTTCCGTATTTTCCGTATTTTTGAAAAAAATGAACCGTATTTTTTTTTATTTTCCGTATTTTTCCTTTTTTTTTCCTAGTCATAGTTATAGTAAAATAGTTTTGGGGCCATGTTTGAATCCAATTTTAAGGCTCAGATAGCCCCAGATTGCACCAAATTGCACCCTTGAAAAAAAAAATTCCGGGGGGGCATGCCCCCGGACCCCCCTAGAAGTCTTGGCGCTTCGCGCCTGCGAAACTTGGCGCTACGCGCCTTCGAATTTTGTTTTCAGTATTTTTTTTTTTTTCAGTTTTCATGCCTGCCTACAGTTTTGTCTTAATAGTTCATTTCTAGCCTTCTACCGCAAAAAACAACAACATGGTTTGCTAATGGAATATGGAAGTAAAATCCTCGCTTATGTCTCGTTTGGCATATATTACATATTTTGAAAGTTCCTTACAATACGAATGACCTCAATCTCATCAAACCCTTATCTGAAAACTGCCAACGACATAGACAAATAAAATGCATCTGATTCAGAAGTCATGGACATTTTCTCTTTCGCTTCTGATAAGTGTAAGTACATTTTGTTGATCAGTTGTGTGTATGACTTTCAAAAATAACTTTAAACTTTTTTTTTGTCACGCTTCTCCTGTTGCTCGTTTGGCGATAATATCTTGCCCGAGACATAGCGGCTCCATCTTTTTTTTAATTCAAAAAAGGTATGAAACATGATGGCACACGCTTATCGTCATAACGACCTGGGAATTGAGTTTGAACATTGGAGAATCTTTGAACTAACCTAAACAAACAAAACAGAAGCGTGTTTATGGGTTGGTGGGTGTGGTCTTCTGAGAACTCGAGCCAGTGTCAATCCCAGACCCTGGCAGCTCTGTAGGACGACATCAGAAGGGAAATCAGGCGCATACAAGCACACATACAATTGAAATATGTGGTAACAGAAGCCCCTCAATGCCCTCCCCTCCTTTCCTGTTCTTCCCTCCACCCTCGCCAGTTAGTCTGGTTCAGCGGGAATTCTCCTGAAAAGAGAACTGATAATGTGGTTTGAATGTCTGCAGAAAACAATGCCTGCAGTTTAGTAGCCAACACAAGTTACCATCTCAAGTAACGAATGTACTGTTTCTAAACAAGACCACCACCCACACACACACACACACACACATACACACACACAAAAAGGAAGAATGGGAAATCTACAAACACGTGCACAATAGTACTGTGAGTTCATTTAGGCGGGCCAGGCCCGTCACGACCTGGGAATTGAGTTTGAACATTGGAGAATCTTTGAACTAACCTAAACAAACAAAACAGAACCGTGTTTATGGGTTGGTGGGTGTGGTCTTCTGAGAACTCAAGCCGGTGTCAATCCCAGACCCTGGCAGCTCTGTGGGACGACATCAGAAGGGAAATCAGGCGCATACCAGCTGATAGCTAACATGATTGGACGAGTCATGGACAATTTCAACGTTCGTGTTGCAGCAGTTCTTCTGGATAGAGCAGATCATCAACTACTAAGGACAAACCAATTTGAAGCAAATGTGCAAGATATAATTTGCCATGATTCTGTTATTGTTTGGTGAAGACATTAAAAAATTTTCTTAATCTCTCTTCGCAGTCAAAAACGAGATCAAAAACAAAATAGGGCGTTGTTTTTGAACCACCCTCAACATGCATAATAATACTCTTAGAATCACATTTTTATTTACAGTGCGCCACATGTACACACACACGCACACACACACACACACACACACACACACACACACACCAGGTTGTGTACTCATAGAGAATAATGTTTAGGGCAGAGCTTCAAGTATTGGCGACGAAATGTTGTTTGAAGAGGTGTGTCTTGAGGTTGGTTTTGAAGGAGGGGAGCGACTGAGTGTTTCGGACATGTACGCCAGTTCATTCTAGATGATGGGACCAACGTGGAAACATCTGCGGAAGTCATATTGCTTACGTTTGTACCGGACAACATGGAAGCGCCTAGTATTTTGAGACGAGCGTTTACTGCGGGAGGGGGGGGGGGATGGGGGTTACACTTGTAGTAGTTGGGAGAGGTAGAGAGGGGCAGGGTTTGTAATCACTTTGAAGCAGAGACAGTAAATTTAGTTTTTGATCCGTTCAGCCTCAGGCAGCCAGTGAAAACTGAACAGCAGTGGTGTGCAGTGTTGTGTCGGACTAGCTTTACTGGTGAGACGAGCTGCGCAAGTTGACTGTCTCCTTGCTATTCCCAATCTGGATTAACGCCTGGGTATTTGTTGGTGCTGCTTAATTGTTTTCACTATTAAGATTAATTTAAAACTGTATGTGTGACCTTTTTACATGACCTTTCCCTATATATAGAAGCATTGCCGGTTTGAACTTTAGTTTTGCCGATGACACTGCCATACTATTAGCAACATCTTACTAAGTAATAATAAGATCGCCACAAGGATGTTGGGTTGAGACCCTGGTTACATGCTTTCATTCAGTTCATTGTGTCTACGTTTATAAACTTTCTTGCGGCGATCTTATTATTACTTAGTAAGTGTCCCAACTCAACCGTATTCATCTGATTTAGAATTTGGTCAACTTTGCTGAGAGTACCATTTCATTCTCTGATTCGTCCGTTTGTGGGTCTCAAATAGTACATTCCTTATTTCAATTTCAAGTTAACATAGTATACAGATGAGCTCTCACACCAGTCTTACTCGAGAAAAAAAGTCTTACCGAGTTGGACTGCATTACCGTCCCTTAAAAACACGACTGGAGGCCATGTACCCTCATGAACAAAAATCTACCTTGATGTGTAGTACACCAATTTTCCTTCCAAATTCATTTAAAAAATTTGAATTAACCCGCCGTCATGAAATTGAACGCTTCTTAATTCTTGGATTGCAGTCCCTGGAACAAATTTATGAACTTTCTGCCGCAACTGAGCCGGTATGAGCTATATCACGAAGTTAACGGTGTTGAATAATACAAAAATAATTAATATGTAATCTTTTATTCGTTAAAAACTCTCTTTCTTCTGAACTATTCGCTCTCTTTCACATTGTTAAGCACCGTTCATTGTTTTCTTTGAGTAGTCTGTTCTTTGTAGTGGATGCTTCTGCACATTGTGTGAATTCGCATTCTAATATTTCCCTACGCTTTCAGTTTTAGTCTTTAATTGTCGCTTGACATCAACCTCTCAACACTACCGTAATAATTCGTATTTTCTTTCTTTTGGGAATGCATTGTATGTACGGCATTTACAACATTATAACAATTATTGTTCTTATTCTTCTATTAAACCAGCGTATCAGATGACAAGGATACATGTGGTATTTTACTACCCTCATTACAAAGAAAGCATCGTGCGGGCGTGTGTCTTTTGATAGTTTTTATGATTCATGTTCTTGTTTTGTTTTGTTTTTCGGGTTGCAGGTTGTCTTAGAATGCTTTCCAGCCGTCATTTAGTTGTGGTAATTAAGGCTTCCAACCGCTTCTTCTTCGAATACGAATTATCAAGATACTCACGCGGCTCTGTGGTCATATACATATGTAACATCAAACAAGGCTTGTTTGTGGACAATTCTCAAAGAAACATGAATCATCACGACGCATGTTACGGGGCCAACTGAACTTTTTACTTTACGTTGTTTGCAGTGGGTGAAATTAAGTTACATTTAAAATGTATTTATTTATTTATTAAGGAGATTTCTATAACGCATAACTAAAAGCAAATTTGACTGAAAACACCTATTCAACTCAGTGCATTGAACGTACCATGAAAAAGAAGGCACACTTGTGTACAGACTTTAAAATAAATGTACTGTGTCATTGCTTTCGACCCCTGTTATGATTCTACGCATGAAGAATTATCAAAGACATGTTAAACGCCAACTCAGTTAACAAAACAAACTGAAAACGGCTTCTGCACATCCTTGGTTATTGACTTGTGTTTATTTGATACATCGTAGAAAAAAACCATTGTGTTAATTATTGCTGGCCATACCTGTATATAAAAAAGTTTTGTTTCTTCTGTTGTAGCTTATTTGTTTGTTTACTGTTATATAGATGAAAAGTTTGTGAAGTTGCATAAAAACCAATTTGGGGAACAACGAATTATTTTCTTTCCATATACGTCCATGCAAGCACGAGTGTGTGTGTGTGTGTGTGTGTGGGGGGGGGGTGTGTTTGTGCGCCCATAAAACCATGCATGCCTGTGATTATAAGTGTAAGTTTGCGTTTGGTATAAATCAGCAACAATTATATATTAAAAGGGTGTGTGGCCTCTTTTTGCTAACAGCTGAAAGAATGACACAGACAGACAGACAAAGAAAAAGACAAGTCGCGTAAGGCGAAATTACTACATTTAGTCAAGCTGTGGAACCCACAGAATGAAACTGAACGTAGTCCGCCGCTAGTACAAAAGGCAGTGAAGGTGACGAGCCTGTTTGACGCGGTAGCGGTTGCGCTGTGTTTCACAGCACGCTTTACTGTACCTCTCTTCGTTTTAACTTTCTGAGCGTGTTTTTAATCCAAACATATCATATCTATATGTTTTTGGAATCAGGAACCAACAAGGAATAAGATGACAGTTTTTAAAACGATTTCGGAAATTTAATTTTGATCATAATTTTTGTATTTTTAATTTTCAGAGCTTGTTTTTAATCTGAATATAACATATTTATATGTTTTTGGAATCAGAAATGACGAAGAATAAGATGAAATTGTTTTTGGATCGTTTAATAAAAAAACTATTTTAATTACAAGTTTCCGATTTTTAAAGACCAAACTCACTCATTAGTTGTTAAGCCACCAAGCTGAAATGCAATACCAAACCCCGGCCTTCGTCGAAGATTGCTTTGCCAAAATTTCAATCAATTTAAATTCAAAAATGAGGGTGTGACAGTGCCGCCTCAACTTTTACAAAAAGCCGGATATGACGTCATCAAAGGTATTTATGGAAAAATGAAAAAAACGTCCGGGGATATCATACCCAGGAACTCTGTCAAATTTCATAAAGATCGGCCCAGTAGTTTAGTCTGAATCGCTCTACACACACACAGACACAGACACAGACACAAACACACATACACCACGGCTCTCGTCTCGATTTCCTCTATGTTAAAACATTTAGTCAAAATTTGACTAAATGTAAAAAGACACAGACAGACAGGCAAAGACACAATCAGAGACACACTCAAGTCAAACACTGTTACAAACCTCAAAGCACTTTTATTGTATCTACTCTAGTTTGAAAAAGAAGACTTGCAAGATAAAACACACATAATTCACATTAACTGACTCAACACCCAAACATGATTGATCGAGCTTACATGATTTGAATTTCACAGACAATTGAGAGCTTTGCATCTGAATTGAGATAGTTCACACACACACACACACACACACACACACACACACACACACACACACACACACACACTCCACCACAGATGTTATCAATCATAACTACATATATTTTGCAACTGACCACAACACTCGCCCAAAACATTTTCTAGCATCAAAACTAACTGACACCTTTTACTACAAAAACAAGAACAAAAAGCGACAGTAAAATAGAACTGTTTTTACTGACTTGGGGGTGGTAGGGTGGAGACGGGAGTGTGTGGGTGGGTGGGAGATGGAGAGTCACTAGACAGTAAAAACAAATAAACAAAAAGCATACAAATACTATCAAAATGTTTGCATTCAGAGTCTGTGGCATTTACAACATAAATTTGCACCAAAACAAAGAACAGTAAAAAAAATTAAAACAAGAAGAGCAAACGCTCGATCGAGTCACTTTCGCAGTTCTGAATATTATATGAGGCATCAGATGGACAGGAAGAAATTGCTATTCACAACACAATGAGTCACGTTCACATAAAATTTGAGCCCGGTCACTTTTATAGTTTCCGAGAAAAGCCCAACGTTAAGTTGTGTGTTGCCGAACAGAAAAGGCTAGTTATCTCCCTTGTTTTTCTGATAACGTTCGTAAAAGGCTACAGATGTAAATACTTTGATGTAAAGAATAATCCTACAAAGTTTCAATCACATCCGATGAACTTTGTCAAAGATATAAAATGTCTAATTTTTCCTTTGACGCTGACCTGTGACCTTGAAAAAGGTCAAAGGTCAACGAAACCATCGTTAAAGTGTAGAGGTCATTGGAGGTCACGACTAAACAAAATATGAGCCCGATCGCTTTGATAGTTTCTGAGAAAAGTCCAACGTTAAGGTGGTGTCTACGGACGGCCGGCCGGCCGGCCGGCCGGACAGACTAACACTGACCGATTACATAGTCACTTTTTCTCAAGTGACTCAAAAACCAGGACCAAATCATTAACACTTGTTGCATAGAGTTAACCATTACTGACAACAGAGATGGGTTCAGATAGTCTCCAGGAAGCATGCAAACGTAGTGCCTAATTTACGAATTATGGAAATAACCCTGTCAAGTTTTTATGGGCAGCAAAAGGTTGCCTTTCCTTGCAAAAAGAGAGGTCCAACAAAACCACATGAAATTTGGACAATAATTATTTAGTTGCATTTCTAACACGTGCTCCCTGACAACTTGTAGCAACACGCCGCTCACAACTGATTGGTGTACAATGTCACGCGAGTTTGTTTGCCCTATTTGTCCCCCAGGCAAAAGCATTACATTTTGTTTTTTATATATATGCACAGTTTCATGAAGATTTTTTCAGTAATTTCTTTTGCATCACTCTTAACACACACACACACATCTCGATTCCCAGTCTACGTCAACACATTTTAACATAGTAAACACTTGAATAAAACTAAAATATCTCAAACGAAATGAGGCAGTGTTGATTACAGATTGAATAACCACATATGCCAGGGTCTCAGTAATGTCTAATGTGCCTGGCAAAGTCTGTAGCACAGCGGCTTTTTTCTGGCATGGGATGAGATCAGTTGTATGGACCTGGGAATAGACAGGGCTGTCTATATTTTTCAGCTCCTTGCTGTCCACCTTGATCCCGTAGCTTGCAAGTGTAGCCTCTACTTTGGCCAGTTGTTCTCTATTTGCTTTAACTCAAAGCCCAATCATATCTCAAACGAAATTAGGCAGCGCGTTGTTTAGAGATTGAATAAGCAAAGGATATACATAGAGTGCTGACTTCCCTTCACTTATTTAAAAGTAAAAAAGAACAGAACTGTTCAAAAACAAAATCGCATGTAACACATGCATAGACTAGGGATCACTCATTCAAATGGGTTAAAAGCAATGTTTGGCAATGTAGACACACAAGAAAATCATATCCTACAGATGTTCAGGTTCTACTTCTAGCACAACACATCTTCTCCGGCACAGGCGCTAGTTTCTTTCAGTTTCACAGGTTTGTCAAAGTGTTGAGTGTTTAAACTATTCCGCAACCCCCTCCCCCTAAACAAACATGGCAATACCGCAGATCCTACTACAAGAGGTTCATTGAAATTCACATTGTGAGTACAGGTACCATCTTAGGATTAATACATTGCAGGAACCTTTTGAGGTTATCGTCGCAACGGAAGTGAGAGAGCACAACCCCATAATCAAAACATTTGTAATAATAGGAATTCTTTGGTCTTAGCCATTCCTCCTATTTCTATAGTTTCTGAGTTAGTGGGGTTAGAGGGGGCGGTTGAAGAACAGGAAGCATCCAAGTGACACCCCCAGCCTTCCCCCACACGCAGATCCCCAACCCCCTAAATGATAGTAAATCCTATCCGTAACTGAATCTAAAAGCTGGTTCAAATCATTGTTGGCGCTAGTGCAGAGTGGCTTGCATGAGCCATGTTTTGACTTGCATGTTGAAGATCTCTTCTGCTAATCGCTGCTGAAAATGCAGCAACAGAGCTTGCCCAGACAACCTTCTCCTCCAAACAGTTCCACTCTGCCACGGTCTTAACAAAAAAAGAGCATTGGTACAGCTCAACTTTCCTACTCTCAACGGGCGCAGTGGCATTGTGGTAAGACGTCGGCCTCCGAATCGGGAGTTCAAATCCTGGTCGCTGCCGCCGGGTGGATTTAGAGTGGAGATTTGTTCGATCTCCCAGATCAACTTATGTGCATACCCCCTTTGTGTATACACGCAAGCACAAAACAAAGTGCGCACGGAAAAGATCATGTCATCCATGTCATACACATAAAAATCCACTCGTGCTAACAACATGAGTGAACGTGGGAGTCTAAGCCCATGAACAAAAGAAAAAGAAGAGAAAGTCTCCTACTCCAATTCATCTTCACTGTCAGGGATTTCCAATTCCAGATCTTCAAGTTCAATGTGCAAGTCAAAACATGGCTCATGCAAGTTGTCCTCCACCATACGCATCAGTCTGCTTGGCACATATGCAAGGGTCTCATCAATATCTATGTGCCTGGCAAAGTCTGTAGCACAGACCTCATGGACCTTCTCAAACAGCACTTGTCTTGTGCAAAGGAGATGCCTCTCGCCGGTCTCTTCTGGGGTTTCTGGAATGTGCTCAATCAGTTTGTTTAAAGCCTTCTGCTTCTCAGCAAGAGACTGCAGGAAGAGTGTCATGTCCTTCCTGGTTTCGGTTTCAGCTTCACAGGCTCGGTCATAGTCAGCTTTCGCTAGAGCGGCTTTTTTCTGGGATGGGATGAGATCAGTTGTATGGACCTGGGAATAGACAGGGCTGTCTATATTTTTCAGCTCCTTGCTGTCTACCTTGATCCCGTAGCTTGCAAGTGTAGCCTCCACTTTGGCCAGTAGTTGACTGTTTGTTTTGACTCGAAGCCCAATCCTGGCTGCAACTGCCTGACCATCTGCAAAGAAATGTTTGATTACTTTTTTTTCCACAATAAAGACAAGGACAGCTCTACTTGTACTTTCATTTCTAGTGTGGCCTCTATCTGAAATCAACACTCTCACCTACAAATGCCTCCATGGTCTCGCCCCTGCCTATCTCTCCGACTCTCTCTCTCTCTATGTCCCTTCACGAGCACTCAGATCATCTGCCGACTCCCTCAAGCTCAACATCCCCCACACCAAACTCAAAACAGCAGGTCAACGCTCATTTTCTTTCCAAGCACCTAGCCAATGGAACACACTATCCCCCCCCTCCGTCAACAACAGTCCCTTGAATCATTCAAATCTGCACTCAGGACATTCCTTTTTTCCACATAATCCATGCATTCAACACTGCCCACCCCATCCCACCCTGAATAACTGTACATATTTTAATGGTTGATGGTGTGTGCGTGTTGGTGACTTTAAGTCTCCGTGTGTGTGAATGAGTGTATGTGCGCCTTGAGTCGCCTGTTGGTGAGATATGTGCGCGTTATAAATATTCGTATTATTATTATTATCATAAAAGCATTGAAACATTTTAATAATTTCACAGCATCTCAAAAACTTGAATACCAATGTTCAACAAACGAAATGGAAAAATCTAACTAACAACAATATTAGAAAAAAAAAAGTATGCCGGGCGCAGTGGCGTGGTGGTAAGACATCCGGCCTACTAATCGGGAGATTGTGAGTTCGAATCCCGGTCACTGCTGCCTGGTGGTTTAAGAGTGGATATTTTTCCGATCTCCCAGGTCAACTTCTGTGCAGACCTGCTAGTGACTTAACCCCCTTCGTGTGTACACGCAAGCACAAGACCAAGTGCGCACGGAAAAGATCCTGTAATCCATGTCAGAGTTCGGTGGGTTATGGAAACACAAAAATACCCAGCATGCCTACTCAACAAAAGCGGAGTGAAGCTGACTATGCTCTCAGAGTATAGTTTGGGGAACCCAAATGGGCAAACAAGCTCACACGTAACCAGAAAATTCTGTAACGCTGAAGAAGAAGAAGAAAAAAGTAAAGCTACACTCCTTCCCAATCATGGCTACTGTAGTAAACATAATCATTTCACAGATGGAAATGGACATTATTTTTTTCTTTTATGGACAGCCTGTTTCAAGTTTTAAATCAGTTTGTCATGTACCTAACATGACACAAAAATAACAGAATCCCTCAGGGGACAATTGCAAAGCCTCAACTTACCAGCATACTTTTTCATGAGGTGATCAAGGAATTGCCTTTCTTTTGCTAGGTTGAGGGCAGCAGAAAGGGCAGCACGGTGCAGTTTGACCTTGGCTGCCGCTCCTTCTCTGAGAGTAGTGGGGTTTGCAATGTCAGGCAGTTCTTGAAGTTGGCACCTTTTTTTCAGTTTTTCTGCCTGAACTTCCAATCTGCAACCCCAAGTAAGTTGCAAGACATAAACAGCAAGCAATATTAGCATGCTTCAAGTAAATGCAAAGAAGGTGTTCTTGTAAAGAAAGACCTATCCTCTCATTGCAAAATGACAAAGTTGCTTGAAGTTCACCATTTCTGAACATGATTGTATCATCAACTGAAGGCTTCAACTCCAGTGAGCAATATCATTGATATGTCAAACCTCAGCAATGGTTTGGTGTGCAAGGTTGTGTCCCAGACGGCCAGATAAACAATACTGGATACTATGAATTACTGTGTATTCAGGTGAGCTCATAAAACTTACTTCTGGATGTCTTCACTTAGTTTCCCTTCTGCCCTTGGAGGATTATCCTTTTGAGACAGAGCCCTGCAAACAAGTTAGGGAGATTTACAGACTATAACATAATTACTTAAATTTACATGATTGTTCCTGTCCTGCCAAATGACAACTTTTTCTTTTCTAAAATGTCATATAAAAAGTCATCAGTCATTAATCCAAAAATTTAAATCATCATCCTCCTGGCTTGGCTTTGGGAACAAAGGTCTATGATGGTGTAGGTCGACATCATCTGCAGATAGTGAGATACGCCTCGTCAACCGCACACACAAACACACACACACAAATGCATGCACGCACACATGACGTGGTTCCTGTTTCCCCTTGCTTTACAGGGAGCCAGAACGCACATGTTCAAGCACACACAGCCACAGTCACTCCCTGGACCCCCTACTTTGATGTGACTCCTGCTATCCTTATTTACTTTTCATCTTTTACTCACTTCTTTTCTGCAAGTTGCATAATGGTGAATGCCAACTCCTCTCTTGCTGTGGGTTTCTCTGTACCTGCAGGTAAAAATTCATTATACACACTGACAATAATAAATAAAAAGCAAGGTAGATTAGGAAACACACTGAGTGATTGAAAAACTGTCTGACTTGAAGCTAAAACTTTTTTTTTTAAATAGAAAAGCAAGTCTCACCTTTGTTACCCTCACCCCTCCATAGCGTCTAGGTAAGTTTACCCCCATTTGAAGACCTGATTTTGTCAAGGTTTTGTAGGTTTTAAAAGGAGGATTCCACTAACTATAACACCACTACACCCCCCCCCCCCCCCCAAAAAAAAAAAAAAATAAATAAAAATATAAAAATAACACAAACAAACACAACAACTTGTTCCAGCTTCATAGAATTAAGAAAACTTATGTAACGTGTGTGTCAATCCATTTAGTTATTCAACACTAAGAATATTTCACATATTCCCACATCATCACTAGCCTGACATATTAAACATCCACAATTTTTTTGAAGAAGAAAAAATCTTATTAATTTTTTTTTTTTTTTAACCAAGAATCATAATTACTCATTTTCTTGACCAGATTGAGTTTTGGCTGGTCCAAACAATGTATGTAATACACATACTTATTCATCAATAAAACTTTAGGAAGAAATTCCTCTGCAGCAAAGTACTTTTAACTAACTGATGCTATTATTTTTTTTATTAAAACAAATCTGCAACAGAAGGAAAGACATAACCCAAGAAATATGCAAGATTGCGAAATGAAAACCTGTTCTGGTTAAATAGATGGTTTGACTACTATATTGTATGTCAAAAACGACAAATTATTTTAGGCAGAGGGGGGAATACCCTCATTTGGAAGGTGGTAATGTGACCCAAATAAAAGAAATCTTTAATCCAAAAAGTGACAGAAAGCCAAGATAACGTTTGGGAACAAAAACTGGTGTTATAATTTGTTGCTGAGTTGATATAAATAGGAACTTCCAGTTCCATAGATTGACAAACTTGAAGAAATATGCCTTCCATGAAAAGCCCTCCTGTCTCCTAAATATTTTACTATTACTGCTATACCTTACACTGGAAACATTCGAGCAAATGTCATAAAGTGTACATGTATATCTTTTTTTTTTTTTACCTTGATGCATGTTCTGTGAGGATGCAGCTCTCTGCCATGTAGCCAGCCAGTCCCCTGAAGCACCAGCTGCAAAAGTATCAAACAGAAAATTGTAGCTTATTGTACTGTACTTTGTGGATCTATTTACATATACAGCAATCCTACAATGTACGACCCCTAGCACCAACAGACACCCGACATGTAGAAACAGGCTGGCTCAGCACCCTCTTTAGCGGCCACCTGAAAAATATGGACGCCCATTTCCAGAACTCATACCTGCACTATGCAGACAGAGGGTCATCCAATTTCAACACAACCAAATTGATAACAGAGTAGCCTTTGGATAGTCTGGTTCCAAGTAAAGCGAGTGGAAATAGGAGCCATGTCAGTCTCGTGCTAAGTTGAGTGCATGTGTACCCAGTAGGAGGGGGCTTGATTGGTGAAAAGTGGGGTACAGCAGTTTGAGTCTTTGCTGTCTTTATTATTCAATGGAGAAGATGCCAACACCAAATTGGCTTTTGTTCGTTGTTTTCTCGTCAGTGCCTCAGACCTTAAGAGTAAGAGAGTGAACATTTTGACTGCTCGACACTTGCATCAGCAGTAATAGCAACAATAACTATGCAAGCTAGCTAGACAAAACTATATTCTAGGTAGAAAGATATCAACCTTTTCACCTTCTTTTTATCCAAACCTTATATATCTGTATATTTTTGAATGTAGGAACTTATTAAGAAAAAGATGACATTAATATCGGATCGATTACTAAAACTGTAATTTTTTATATCAACTGGGAGAACTTTGATGTTAAGTTTCATAAAGATCGGTCAGGTACTTTTCCTGGAAATGCTCTACACATACACACTCCACATCCTCCTCCCAACTCCCGGTCTATGTTAAAACATTTAGTCACAATTGACTAAGTGTAAAAAGAGATATGGACAGTTAGAATGCCATTGTGGCATCGACCTCCTAATCGGAAGGTCGTGATTACAAATCCCGCTCACAGCTGCTTGGTAGGTTAAGGGTGGAGATTTTTCAGATCTCCCAGGTCAACTTTTGTGCAGACCTGCAGTGCTATTGCCTCATCAACCTTTGTGTGTACACGCAAGCACAAGACCAAGTGCGCAGTGAAAAGATCCATGTCAGAGTTTGGTGGGTTACAGAAACATACAAAATACACAGCATGCTTTGCCCGAAAGCGGTGTATGGTTGCCTGATTGGCAAGATACAAACGGTCATACACTTAAAAACCCACTTGTTCTAAAGCATTTAACATGGGAGTTTCAGCCCATGAAAAAAGAAGAAGAAGAATTCCAAAGCACAGTCGTTTAGAGTGAATAATAGAGGGTTGGTGGAGAAAGTGACACTTACGCAAATTCCTCTTCAGTTCCTCTTCAAGGACCACACATTCAGCCTGGGACTTCTTCTTCAGACTGTCAGCAGTGGCTACTTGTCTGCACAGTTTCTGCCCTGACAAAAACAGCATGAATTCTTTAAGCAGAGCTTCTGGTGAACTTGTAGTGCAAAAGTCAAATATAAAGTGTCCCTCTGAATTCGTTGCGTTGTTTAGGGCATGGTACAGAAAATCAAACTACCAATCAAATTCTGCACTATTATATGTTTATCAAACTCTCTGAGGTTTGAAGGAAGTTGCAAACCAAAACAAAACTTGAAAACTTCCTGACCTTGGGTCTAAATGCTGATCTCCTTCCTTGCATCCTTTCTTATTTTAATTCAACAGAAGTTTCATATACACTCTTGACAGGAGCAGACAATATTGATAGCATAAACAGTATGAGACACACCAATACAAGGTATGAGCTAATCAAACAAAAAAAAAACATGGCCATTTTTTATGAATTAATTTCCCATAAAATTAAAATAGCCTCAGATGTAAATCTGACAAATTCATTCCTAAAAACAATAAAGGTCCACGAAGTAGTCGGGTCATTTATTATTGGTATGTATCAAAGAATAGAGATGGTTTACAATCTCCCCCCAACCAAACCCCCTCAAAATTGTCACATTGGCTGTAAAGACTTCTAGCTACCACTTCAAAAACTCTCCTTAACATCACCCCCTTCAAAGCCTCTTCCTCCCTCTTTGCTCCAAACAATCCAACATCTCTCTCTCTCTCTCTCCCTCTCTCCCCCTCCCCCTCTCTCTCACTCTCCCCCTCCCTCCCTCCCTCTCTATCTCTTACTCGCTAATACCATAAATATTATATATGTATTCTTAAACGGATTTTTGTTCTGATGTACAATTTTCATTCAATTTTCTTTTCATGTTTGCTTGCTTTTCATTTAAACTGTACAATAGCCGCCATTTATATGTTCATCTAGAAAACTGTAAACACCACTATAAGCATTATGCTTGTTGTTGTTTACTCAATATGCGTTTTTTGTAAATAATGCACAAACGTTGAATAAAACAGTTTAAACCAAGAGAGATGGTTTATCCTATGTAAAAGCCTTGGCAGATGTGATAATTAGTGGGTACAACTGATTTGGGGGAAGGACTGTGCCTTTAAGTCTGCACAGACTGCTCAATTTTTCACAATACCTAGTTGTAAAGACAACATGAGTTGCACAAGGCAATTTTTTCAAGCTTATTCAGAGGCCTTGAAGGGGGGAGGGGGGGACTTTTGTTTCCATTTTAAGAAGTCTTTATGAGAAAATAATTAATACGAAGGAAGTTACGACCGGCAAACTAGATCAGCAATACTAGCTCTACACCCACCAAGTCCCAAGAAGCTCTTCTGTGAGTAGGCGAAGAGGGCATCCGTTAAAAGATCTTCCAGGCTGGAAAGAGCCATCTGTTTCGTGGCAGGTGCAAATTTTCGGAGATAACTCCATAATCTCTCCATCCCCTCTCCATCATTGAGTGCAGCCCCGACAGTGCATCGCTGCCCATACGTCAGCTGAAACAAAATGTGGGAACACTTCAAAATATGTGACCATGAACAGGCTGAAGTAGACTTTTCAGCTGATTAACAAAATAATGTAGAAAGTGACAGGATTTTGCAAACAATTCTCACTTGAATGTTTCTTCTTCTTCGTTCATGGGCTAAAACTCCCAGGCTCATTCATGATTTTGCATGAGTGGATTTTTACCCCCTATGACTATTTTACCCCGCCATTCAGGCAGCCACTAACCGCTTTCGGGACAATACAAGAAGAGCAAACGCTCGATCGAGTCACTTTCGCAGTTCTGAATATTATATGAGGCATCAGATGGACAGGAAGAAATTGCTATTCACAACACAATGAGTCACGTTCACATAAAATTTGAGCCCGGTCACTTTTATAGTTTCCGAGAAAAGCCCAACGTTAAGTTGTGTGTTGCCGAACAGAAAAGGCTAGTTATCTCCCTTGTTTTTCTGATAACGTTCGTAAAAGGCTACAGATGTAAATACTTTGATGTAAAGAATAATCCTACAAAGTTTCAATCACATCCGATGAACTTTGTCAAAGATATAAAATGTCTAATTTTTCCTTTGACGCTGACCTGTGACCTTGAAAAAGGTCAAAGGTCAACGAAACCATCGTTAAAGTGTAGAGGTCATTGGAGGTCACGACTAAACAAAATATGAGCCCGATCGCTTTGATAGTTTTCGAGAAAAGTCCAACGTTAAGGTGGTGTCTACGGACGGCCGGCCGTCCGGCCGGACAGACTAACACTGACCGATTACATAGAGTCACTTTTTCTCAAGTGACTCAAAAAGGGAATACCAAAACAAATGCAATTTGATGGGTGCCTTAAGCATACATATAGACATTTAAACAAAAAGAGGACACAATCGGGATAGTAACCAGGTTTGGTACGTTCTTAATATTTTGTCAGTAACAAACGGCCTTCTTCAGGATGATATGATGAAAGTACAGAATAACAGCACATGATGTGCAATTCATACATTTTGATGTTCAGTTTATAAATACAGATGAAATACATATTGTTCGGTACAGTTTCAGCCATAATGTACAAGTAAAGCGCAAATCTTATTTACCTGGCAAGTCATGGTGTGCGCAAAGCGATGAAATGCGGGGACTGAAAATCTGAACTGATGTACAAGGTCGCTCATCCTTAGCCGAAGGTGCTTGTGCAGCTGACAGCCGATGTCATACATGACCAGCTGCTGTTTGTGGCTTTTTCCCTCAAACATGGACAGCAACATAGCTGGATAGGCCATGCTAAAACAAAAAGACATAAAAACAAATAGATATTAAACAATCATCACAAAACTAGTTTTCTCTTCTGTTCATTGATTGCATTGGCTATAATCTGTTAGTCCTTCCACACCTCCGAGCAGTAGCTGCTTGATGTTTGCATGTAGTGTGTACCCTGCTCCCGATCAGTTTTATCTGGTTATATGAGGGGGTGTCATGTATTCTTATACAGGTGAATCAGTCAGAGATGCTGGCAGCTAGGCTGGAAGATTTAAGTCCGTCACACCCCCTCCCCCCCTCTCTTGTCTTTACTAATGATACGCGTTATCTATTTGGAATGTTGTGGTCACTAATTATATTTTGATTGGTTGCTTGCATGACTGCCATCTGCTTTGCATTGTGTTCTACCCACTAGAGAGTGGGAGAGAACTTTTCCCAAACACGGGAGAAAGAGAGGACATATTTTCTGTAGTGCTTCACTTATGAAGAAAATATAGTCACTTTCCTTTGTTGTGGTATGTGGCCACCATGTTTTTTAGGGGTAGGCAGAGAGGAGGAGGGAAGAGAGACATGAATAAAAAGATAACCATGCCAGTATATTCCGCTGTTGTTGTCTAATCTCTTGTGGACGGTATGGAGAGACTTGACAGACGTGTATCTCTTTGTGTCTGTGAATGATAGACCACAGAGTCCGGCCTAACACTTCTCCTCATAACATCAAATCATCCTCGATTAAATTGTCCATCTCTTTGAAACCTGGTCACAAATAGATCAAATATCAACTGTGTTTCCTTTACATTTTTCAAACCTGGTTACACATACATGTACAATAAATTTGGGGTCAATAATGCAAGTATTATAGAATAAGCAAGATTTTGAGGTAAGTGCCAGTCATGACCAGGCTGAAGTGTAAACAAAGTATTCAAAATAACAGTCAAGTGGAAATAACACTAACAGCACACATTAATAATATCTTTGAATAACAAGTGTAGGTATTGTCTTAACCCATTAGTCTGGCCAGGTCTGATACCTATTTTTACACCATAAACTATCCAAAGCACCAACCTTTCTCCTTGCGTCATGTTGAGCATGGGGCCTGGAAATTCATGCTGGCATATGGACCCAAAAACACCGGTCACGTCCAGTTTGTCTGTCTTGTTTTTGCTCCTTATAGTGTTCCCAGCTTGAAACTGGGAACAATCCTAAAATAGATGTTCAACTTTTAAAAGTCTGTGATAGTTCAAGCTGGTATGCTAGTTCTATATCAGTGATAATCGGAGGAAGCAACACTACCCACAATGACAGAATTCATTTTTAACATTGCATTGTTGTGTGCAACTGAAGAATTTCAGTGTTATCCTTAATAACTTTCCAGTAGTTCACTCTCTCCTGACCCTGTTTTCAACCATAATCTAATCAGAGATCCAAAAGAGATAACACTGCTACCCAGGTTCTTGTGAATGTTTAGTTCTGTCCTGAATTAAATATTATATTCTGATAATTTCTTAAAAACAAATTCAGCCCATCTTCTTCTTCTTCTGCGGTCATGGGCTAAAACTCCCACGCTCACTCTCGCTTTTGCATGAGTGGATTTTGATGTGTATGACCATTTTTACCCCGCTATTTAGGCAGCCATACGCCGCTTTGAGAGAAAGCATGCTGGGTATACCCGTGTTTCTATAACCCACCGAACTCTTGACATGGATTACAGGATTTTTTCCATGCGCACTTGGTCTTGTGCTTGCGTGTACACACGAAGGGGGTTAAGTCACTAGTAGGTCTGCACATAAGTTGACCTGGGAGATCGGAAAAATCCCCACTCTTAACCCACCAGGCGGCGGCAACCGGGATTCGAACTCACGACCTCTCGATTTGGAGGCCAACGTCTTACCACCACTGCGCCCGTCCATTCAGCTAATCATGGTGTGGACATTAGACTTAGTAATGTTATGCAATCTTAAATATCAGCTCAAATGGCATTGAATATTTACAAAAGTAAAAGCTAGCTACAGAATGATATCATGGTAAAAGCCCATACCGTATCGACCCGTCGCTTGTCCGCCAACCATTTCTGGGTGAACTCCTGCACATTATCATCTGGGATAAAGAAGGCTGTCGTGTGACGAGATTTTTGCGCCAACTCTCCCCTCTGTTTGTGGACCAGAGCGAAGTTCCCGTCGAGAGAAAAGATGCACCGACTCTTGTCCTGTCATGAAAAATGATTCATTAAGAAAAATGATCTATGCAACATGCTGTTACAGTGCAAACCCCTCGATATCTTCACCCAACGACAATTTAGGGGTGTATAAAACCAAAAGTCAACAAAGCAAGAAAAACTGAAGGGTTCACAGATGTACGAGTTATTGAATGGGGTTATGCACAGCAGAGCTATCAATTACCTTTACACCAGCAGGTGAGAAAACAAAGAACATGCCAATTTTGTGTTGTCGTTTGCTCCTGCTCCCCTCAACATAAAAAAAAAGAAAGAAGAAGGCCCAGTAAGTGGGTGTTTTTTGGAGGGGGAGTCCTTTAACAGGGGTCAATTATATAGCAAGTGATGGGCTGGTAAGACGTTGGCCTCCTAATCAGAAGGTCGTGAGTTCTAATCCCGGTCTTAAGTTTACAATTATGTATACATATATATATAAACTTGTAAATCATTTTGTAACTTGTTTGATCAGAACGGTTGTTCAGTACCATTAGTAACCATATTCACAGAACCATTACTGAATACGTTCTTTTTCAGCTTCATCATTCTATCACCCTGAAGAAGCCTCCCATGAGGGCGAAAATTTGGATCATCATTAATTCTTCTTCTTCGTCCATGGGCTTAAACTCCCACGTTCACCCATGTTTTTAGCACGAGTGGATTTTTACGTGTATGACCGTTTTTACCCCGCCATTCAGGCAGCATACGCCGATTTCGGGGAAGATCTTCATCAATAAACATATTCCATATTCATCACACAAACTTTTCAGGAGATTGTTATTAAATATTTGCCTATATATCTAGTACATTGTACTCAGCATTACCTTGGCACAAATGTCACATGAAGTAACTTCGAAGTTAGACAATTTCTTCTCTCTGTTTATCTGGCTGCGATGGTATCTATACTCGTTGATCGCTCCCAGAAGATTTCGGTATAAACCTGGCTTTGTCGCGGCTGCCAACTGCACACCCATCAGGTTGTCAACTTCCTGGAGTGACTTGGCAAAAGCCTGGATCGACAGACACCCATAGAGCTGAAAGCACACGCACAGCTCCAAGAGCTCTAAGCTGAAAGCAGTTTTTGGGCTGCATGGCGTTGCTGGCCAAAGTCCATGGTGCAGCATGGTGATGGTGATGTCCTCATGACAGCATGTATCCAGCATGACATCATGAGAAACACCTGGAGTTGAAATAACAGGAATTCTTTATAAGCACATGTGACAAAAAAGTCAGCGATAACAAGGCCACATTAAGTGATTAACCCCACATACATTACAAAAGTTATCTGTGATGTGTACTGTGTCTTACTCTCTCTGACTTTATTGAAAATGCTTGTACACTCCTTTTTAGGGGAATGTCAAATCAAGGGGAACTTTCTTCAGATTATTTTCATCCAACTTGAGTCATGAGTTGTGTAAACAGGTTAAACAAAATTAAGAAGATGAAATACGCAGCAGGTCATCATGCACAGTAGTTCATAAGGTAATTCAAGGTATGGTATGACAAGGGTAAGTCCTTTGAGGTTACACTTATGCAAATTCAGGTCACTTTCCCCATTGGGTTGTACAGTGTGACTGCTGAAGCTTATCCCTTTTTTTCTTCTTCATGGGTCATTGGGTGAGTCTATTTCCTAGCCCTGCGACTTTTGCTGTAGACTTAAGATATTTACCATCAATATCATTGTTTAATTACACCTGTGCCATTTCTTCCAATCAATACTGAATAAATTCATAATCTTCTTTGCACCACCTTTGCATGTTTTCACAATTAAAACACATTCACAACAATCTTTCTTTTCTTGTATCTTGTTTGCTTTTGTGAAACCTAACAGCAACAATAGTCGAAGATATTGACACTTTAAGCACATCTATACTATACCTTACTTTTGACCATTTTGTACTAGACTGCAAGAGCTCACAAGTGACAGACCTGATTGGTAAACACCAATACTATTACAATGTAACTTGTCTTGTTAAAAAAAAAAAAAGTAATTTGGAAAAAATTAGCCAAACAACATATTTATACTCTTTAACCTGGACTTTGTGTGCAAATAACTTTTGATAATTGTTTCCTGAACATGATTGACGATGAATTTTTTTGAGAAAAACAACATGCTTACCGTGCTTATCAAACACTACAATGTTCTCAGTTTTAACATCACTGCAAATGTGCCTTGTTGCTTGTCTGAGGTGAGGTTTCGTCACAGCTGGGCAGTACATTCTGTTTTCCTAAAATGAAATAAAATAACAGCACAAATAAAATAATGTACATGTGAAATTGAGTTTTGTTTGTTTGTTTGCTTAACGCCCAGCCGACCACGAAGGGCCATATCAGGGCAGTGCTGCTTTGACATATAACGTGCGCCACACACAAGACACAAGTCGCAGCACAGGCTTCATGTCTCACCCAGTCACATTATTCTGACATCGGACCAACCAGTCCTAGCACTAACCCCATAATGCCTGACGCCAGGCGGAGCGGCCACTAGATTGCCAATGTTAAAGTCTTAGGTATGACCCGGCCGGGGTTCGAACCCACGACCTCCCGATCACGGGGCGGACGCCTTACCACTAGGCCAACCGTGCCGGTGAAATTGAGTTTTCCTCGTGTCAAAAAATGTATTGCCTCAGAATTGCTCAGGATCTTACGTGTAATGAAACCATCATTCCAATTAGAGACCAAAAGCCAGCAGATGGGCTGCGAGCTGCGCAGAACATGTTTGGACAGAATTAGTTTTGCAGACAAATACATAGCACAAATCTGCAGTTGACAGTTGTGCTGTATGTGTAATGTCCAGAGCAAACGTTCCTTAAAAAAACTGATTTCACTGTATAAAGAGGGTGTCTTTTACAAACTAATTCAACCATAAAATGTATTTATTTCTCATCCCTGTATAATATAATAAGACTGAAGTGTGTGCTTGATCCAAATTGATACTGAAACTGAGCTTAATGCATGAATGCAGAAAAGCAGATACTAGTTGCTACATTTCAATTTTAATTAATGCTGTCTATGTTGTCTAGGCTAGGCAAAAAGAACTTACTTTCCATATGTAAGGCCTGTGGAACATCAATGTCCCATGAAGCTCAGCAGAGCAAGCATCGCAAAGAAAAACAGCAGGACCACAGTCCAGGCACCTGATGATTTCCTCTTGAGTTCCCTGACAATGGCTGCACTTCTGGGTAGGGCACAGTGCAGCAAGTCTTGCTAGCAGAAGTTTGGGTCGCAGAGAAGACCATCGATCCTCGTCTGCCGTTTTGCGTGCGCTGTGGGCTGTCCCTGGAGAGAAGTCGATGTAAATTTATGTGGTTACATTTTTATTCAAAGATGTCTACAGCAGCATAAGCAATTGAATAATTTCAAACTTATTCAGTAACATTTCCCTGAAGAAGGCCAGATTTACTTACTTAGGCCCTTTGCCCCCAGCGGAGCATAGCCATAGGCAATTGACAACATTTCTCCATCGCACTCTGCTCAGGGCTGTTCTGTCCGTTTCTGTCCATCTGTTGCCTTGCCTCTTTTGTTCTGCCTCTGTGTCACCCCTCCAGCTGTTTCTCGGCCTCCCTCTCTTTCTTTTCCCCTGCTGGTGATGCTGGATGTTGGTTTTCTGGGGGGGGGGGGTCCAATCCAGGCCCATTTTCTCCTCAGAATCTGGCTTTCAACTGGCTCTAGGCCCGCCCTTTTCCGCAGCTCTTCGTTCGTTGCACACATATCTCACCTGTCAATGTGATCTTGAACAAGTTGAAGATTTGCTTCAGACAGGTGTTGATGAAGTGAAAGTCTGAATCTTCTGCTGGTCATTCTCCACATCTCAGAGACATAGATTGATACTTTAATAGAGTAGAACCGATTTGACATTGGAGTTGAAGATGCGCAGCTTGGTGGTTATAAGCTGATCTTTCTGGAGGCCCAGATGTTCTTTAACATGATAAAAGCTGCTCGTGCCTTCCCAGTCCTGGCGGCGGCATTTTTGTCAGTGCCCCCTTGGCTTCCCACACTTTCCAGGTACACAAAAGATTCAACCTCTCTGATTGGCTTGATTGAATCGGTGTTCCAGGGTGTGACCATTGATATCCATAACAGTTACACTATCAGCTTTCTTTGAGGCCTAAGTGAGATTTGATCAGTGGGGGCCATGCAGTGGTGATCCCATCCAATACAGTGTTCTAGATGATCGAACGTTTAGCAAAGACCTGTACGTGTAGATATTGTGTCACCCGTGACTCACTTTTTTTCTCCAATGTTCAATCAATCAATCAGTCAATATGAGGCTTATATCGCGCGTATTCCGTGGGTACAATTCTAAGCGCAGGGATTTTTTTAATTTATTATTTTTTTTATGCAATTTATGTCGCGCACATATTCAAGGCGCAGGGATTTATTTATGCCATGTGAGATGGATTTTTTTTACACAATACATCACGCATTCACATCGGCCAGCAGATCGCAGCTATTTCGGCGCATATCCTACTTTTCACGGCCTATTATTCAAAGTCACACGGGTATTTTGGTGGACATTTTTATCTATGCCTATACAATTTTGCCAGGAAAGACCCTTTTGTCAATCGTGGGATCTTTAACGTGCACACCCCAATGTAGTGTACACGAAGGGACCTCGGTTTTTTGTCTCATCCGAAAGACTAGCACTTGAACCCACCACCTAGGTTAGGAAAGGGGGGAGAAAATTGCTAACGCCCTGACCCAAGGTCGAACTCGCAACCTCTCGCTTCCGAGCTTAAGTGCGTTAACACCCGACCACCCAGTCCTTTTTGTTCCAAATCAAACGTTGTTTTGCTCCAACCAAGACTGCAGATCTTGGCAAACATGTGGCGTAAAAACTAGATTTGATGACCTTACCCGTACTCGTCCTGAAAAGTGCCGATCTAGATTTTGCTATTTTAACAGAGGGGACAGAGGTTGTACCTCTCCTCATGCAGACACCGCATGACAAATATGTGTAACAAATCCAGTTGCAACACTGTAGTTTCATGGCTTAATTTCATTGACTGATTGAGTCAGCAGCAGTGAGTATTACATGTCATTATGATCATACCACTATTAGTGAGTATTACAATTGCAGCAATCTGCAGAATTGTTACCAATACATCATCATAACAGGAATTCCTCAGTGCATGAGACATTGGTGTGTAGACATATAATACATAAATATGTAGATCTTTAAAATATTCAATGAGTCATGTGACTAAAAACTGCTAAAGCCTTATGTGGCAACATCGCAAACAAACAAAATTAACCAACCCCAAAGTATGTCAACCTCATGGCCCTTGTACTTGTAGTTCAAGTTGTACTGTTGTAGCCAACAGATTTAAAAAGGAACTTAGCTCAGTAGGTGTTGATTGCTCTGCGTCATCATCAATATCATGATGCTGAGAGTCGAAAAGCAGTTCAAACACAGACAGAACAAAATGGAATCTTTGAATGAAAAAAAATTGTAATTTGTATGGTCATGGTGTTGAAGCTTTGAACTTTAGCGTTGTAAATTCATTGCTCCGAATCAACTGCAATCTAACCCTCCGATTTAGGTCCTAAGTCATTTACATACCTTTGAAGTTTTACGGAATGGGTATAACGTCCTTTCATCTAATGATCTACTGTCTTAAAAGGAGTGTTACCTTCGCCGGCTTCGGATTTTGCCCAGTCGCCGTCACCCTCTCCTTGACCTTGGAGTCCTTGCTGGGTTGAATCGCCGGCTGAGGAGCGAACCCACGACGACTCGCAAAGCGAAGAACCAGGAGAAGAATCTAGGTTGATTTTGCGTGTTTTGGGCCTGCCGACCCTACTTGTGGACCGATCCACAACCGGCACGTAGCGCCTTTTCGCAGGGCGAAAGCGCCCCCCTCGTGACTTCATCCGCATGTCAGCCATGTTTCCAGTGACAAAAAGGTAGAAACTGACGATCTAACGAATAACTTGCATTTCAAGCACAGTCAAATAAAAAAATTAAAAAAATTACAGAAGAAGGGGTGGGGAAAATGGCATTATCTAGACAGACTCAACTCGGATAAACTAAGAGGGACTGAATAACTACTGAAGATTGAGAGCACAGCGGACGTCCTGTAAATTCCCGATCCATGTTTTCCCCTTCCCATTTCAGTATACTGTTCTCTGCTTGTAACGCTACGCAACAGGATAAGAGATATCCTGAGGGTATAAGTGATACTCCCACATACGTTGCACAAGCATAATTTAACGTTACCTTTTGTACGGTCCAACCGGTGTGCAATGGGTGGAGGGAGGGAGGGAGGGAGGGAGGGAGGGAGAGAGAGAGAGAGAGCTTCTTCTTTTCCTTTCCGGCCTGGTGACGTAACAAGGTATCGCGATTCTCTCGCGATTCTCGTATCCTTTTTCTGTCTACCCCAAACTCACTTGCTGTTTTAGTCAAGAGCTGACAGCTTAAATGCAACGGTGTACGATTTGATCCGCGGCATCTTGTAATCATTGACTTGCAGGCGTTTGATAAGGTTTGCAAGAAAGGGAAATCATTCACAAAACTAGCAGATTAAGTGCGGAATTTTTATTTCCCCTGATTTCAATGGTGTAAAGTGGGGGGTGGGCGCTTACAAGGTACTATACCCTATGCACGGTTTTGGACTAAAAGTGGGGGGTGGGCGCTTACTCGATACTGGGCGCTTACAAGGTACTTTACGGTATTTGTCTAATGCGCAGCTGAGCGCTCATGCTTTCTTTGCGGCGTAAAGTACATGTCACAACGCGAGGATAACGACGGGTGACAAAATGGCCATGAACAACACATTTTACGCAGTGTGTGCAACAGTTGCTCTGTGGACGTTAATGGTGGTGTTTTACTGGAAGACCTTTGGTTCAGTAGACCTGGCTACTTCGTCCCGCCGACCAGTAAGTCCTCGTCGATTTCTTCTCTTTAATGGCGGCTTGGTGCCAAAGAAATGACATGACAGTAAAACACACGGTCACACTGACACTGAAGTTCTCTGTGCCAAGTCACTGTCCTGTTGGCTTCCTGTGCTTCGTTTTAACTGTCGTTAGATGTAGGTTTTACCGTTAAACATTTTAAAACGGCTGTATTTGTGTTTACCACACCTGAAGTCGGCCATTCGGCTTTCCGCTACTTGCTACCTGTCTGAGATGACATTACTATACCTGTCTGTCACTTAATTTTCGGCTGCCTGGTTCTGGTTGTCTCTTTTTTCCGTTTAAAAAAAAATTGCCAAGCACATCATTGTGGGGCTTTTAATCAAAAACATGCATCCGTCTAAAACGCATCATCATTCATCCTTCAACATTTACCACTCAAGGAAATCTAAAGTTTGATATACTTGTTAGCAGTTCATTTTAACGACACTCTTGTAAATGGCATCTATATATACTATATTCACAACATTAGGACAAAACAGACAGACAGACATATATATTACCATTCGTCCACAAGTAATACCGGAACATGAGGTGCAGGGTACAATACTGATAAACAGAATGTAAGAGAGAGAGAGAGAGAGAGAGAGAGAGAGAGAGAGAGAGAGAGAGAGAGAGAGAGAGAGAGAGAGAGAGAGAGAGAGAGAGAGAGAGAGAGATGATGGAACTTTATTTTTCAAGGATAGAGGTTTAAGGCTACGCCTTTTCTTACAACCGGTCCTTACTTCTAATATTTTTTTTATATTTTTTTTGCTAAACGCCCAGCCGACCACGAAGGGCCATATCAGGGCGGTGCTGCTTTGACATATAACGTGCGCCACACACAAGACAGAAGTCTTTTGTTTGTTTGTTTGTTTAACGCCCAGCCGACCACGAAGGGCCATATCAGGGCGGTGCTGCTTTGACATATAACGTGCGCCACACACAAGACAGAAGTCGCAGCACAGGCTTCATGTCTCACCCAGTCACATTATTCTGACACCGGACCAACCAGTCCTAGCACTAACCCCATAATGCCAGACGCCAGGCGGAGCAGCCACAAGATTGCCAATTTTAAAGTCTTAGGTATGACCCGGCCGGGGTTCGAATCCACGACCTCCCGATCACGGGGCGGACGCCTTACCACTAGGCCAACCGTGCCGGTCAGACAGAAGTCGCAGCACAGGCTTCATGTCTCACCCAGTCACATTATTCTGACACCGGACCAATCAGTCCTAGCACTAACCCCATAAAGCCAGACGCCAGGCGGAGCAGCCACTAGATTGCCAATTTTAAAGTCTTAGGTATGACCCGGCCGGGGTTCGAACCCACGACCTCCCGATCACGGGGCGGACGCCTTACCACGAGGCCAACCGTGCCGGTTTTACTTCTAATACAAATGTCTAATAAATGATAAACAAATAAAACAACCTGACATATAAACAAATTAAAGGCACAGTAAGCCTCCCGTAAACCATCACAGAGCTCCCCGAGCGTCTAAATACAGTACAAGCATACTTCCATTTGAACGCTCACCGAACGGGAACATCCTGGCTGCTTTCTGTCGAGCGTGAGACATTTTCCAAGAATTTATTTTCGTGGACTTGGCCCTGAAGAACAATGGCGCCTCGTTTTTGCGCTAGACCTAACTTTTAAAATCTAAATAATAATTTGACAGCTTGTTACACAAACATTCTTTAATCATAAAAGAATTCGTTTTTCATCAAGACAAGATCAGAACAATTCGAAGTTGTGAAAGTTTAAAAAAAGAAAAGCCCGGAAACAGGGTCACGCAAGGGTCGTAGCAGACGACGGCCGGTTTATCAGTGCAAATCGCCGTTCCTCTCAACAGTCAAAAGCCATCGCTAGAGTTCTTGTGAACCACAGCCGTTTGTTTCGTGCATAAAAAAAACGTGCTATTGTAGATAAGCTCACGTCGAGTCGCATTCAAATGACTAACTATGACGACTGCATTGTGAAAAGGGGGAAAACTGGATCACACGGGTTCACGATGGCTCAGGGGTAAGATAAACCACGCAAAAATAAATTCTTTGAAAATTGTTCGCTCTTTACGGAGGGCACCTATGATGTTCTCAATTGGTGAGTGTTTAAATGAAAGGGTGTTTGTACTGTGTGTAAAAGCCTGACCGTATCTGTGATGGTTTACGGGAGGCTTACTGTGCCTTTAAACGAATAAACCAGCAAACAAATAATCGAACAAATAAGCAAACAAGCAAATAAACACAAACGACACAATGACAAAGTAAGCATATATATAAAATAAAAACACACACACACACGACAACATACAAATCAAACAAGCGAAACATGCAACATGTTAATTGAGGTTTCACATGTGTGTAAAGTGATCGACGGTAAAATTCACACGATACCAACGCTGACACTAATGCCTACAATGATTATATGGTGTAAATGATGATGATGACGATGACGATGATGATGATGAAAAATTGCAACATCAATTACACATAATACATGTGATACACAACATATTTTTGTAATTCATAAAGTTTTGCCCATTGTTGACAGCTACTTACACATGTTAAAGGCACAGTAAGCCTCCCGTAAACCATCACAGAGCTCCCCGAGCGTCTACATACAGTACAAGCATACTTCCATTTGAACGCTCACCGAACGGGAACATCCTGGCTGCTTTCTGTCGAGCGTGAGAAATTTTAAAAGAATTTATTTTCGGGGACTTGCTCCTCTACAACAATGGCGCCTCGTTTTGGTGCTGGACGGCTGTTATGAATATTTAATACCGGAAATCACGCCCGGACAGTAAGCCTCCCGTAAACCATCACAGATACTGTCAGGCTTTTACACACAGTACAAACACCCTTCCATTTGAACGCTCACCAAACGGGAACATCCTAGGTGCCCTACGTAAAGAGCGAGCAATTTTTAAAGAATTAATTTTGCGGATTGTCTCAGAGACAATCGGACCGTGGTGCGTTTTGGCACTAGACCTAACTTTTAAAATCTAAACAATAAATTGACAGCTTGTTACACAAACATTCTTGAATCATTAAAGAATTATTTTTTCAGCAAGACAAGATCAGTACAATTCGAAGTTTTGAAAGTTTGAAAAAAGAAAAGCCCGGAAGCAGGGTCACGCAAGGTCGTGGTTCTCGTAGCAGACGACGGTTTATAGCTATCGCCAGTTCCTCTGAACAGTCAAAAGCCGTTTGTTTCGTGCATAGTCAGAGGTACATAATAACGTGCTATTGCAGATAAGCTCACATCGAGTCGCATTCAAATGACTAACTGACGACCACATTGTGAAAAGGGGAAACTGGATCACACGGGTTCACGATGGCTCAGGGGTAAGATAAACCACGCAAAAATAAATTCTTTGAACATTGCTCGCTCTTTACGGAGGGCACCTAGGATGTTCTCAAGCGGTGAGTGTTTAAATGAAAGCGTGTGTGTACTGTGTGTAAAAGCCTGACAGTATCTGTGATGGTTTACGGGAGGATGACTGTGCCTTTAAGGGCAATGATGAAGCACATAAGAAAGTAAGACATAACATGAATGAACACAATGGCACACCATTTTAGAAATAAATGACGCGTATTTGTAAAATATTGTCAGTGAAACACAATTATTTACAGAAAATTATATACAAAAAAAGGTATTTGTTAATAGAAGCATACTGGAGAGAGAGAGAGAGAGAGAGAGAGAGAGAGAGAGAGAGAGAGAGAGAGAGAGAGAGGTTTGTCATGTTTTCATACACACACACACACACACACACGCGCGCGCACACACACGAACGCGGCACGCACGCACACGAACGCGGCACGCACGCACGCACCCCCCCCCACACACACACACACGCACACGCACGCACAAACGCACACACACACACACACACACACACACACACACACACACACACACAGAGTACACACACACACACAACCACTTGGCTAACTTTCAGTCCCCAATCGTGAGCAATGCAGTCAGTGAAATATTGACTCAATGTGATAACAAGAGGCGAAGCCATCAAGGCTCACGTAAGAAATCGACAAACAGTAACACAAACTCAATCACTCCATCACACACACACACACACACACACACACACACACACACACACACACACACACACACACACACACACACACACACACACACACACACACACACACACACACACACACACACAGTCACACACACACACACACACAGAAAGAGCATAGGTGAAACTGTGCAAGAAAGCGAGACACTAGATCTAGATCTGTCTGTCTGCATGTAGCCTACTTACAGGGACACGACTGCCAACTAGTCTCGGCCCGCTCAAAATAATAATGATCGAGACTTTCAGTACTTCCTTCGCGTGACGTCTAACCCTCTTACGTCATAATGTGACGTCAATGTAATGTGACGTCTTCAAATGTTAGAATTTCTACCACAGACATACACACGCACGCACGCACGCACATACGCACATACGCACGCACGCACAGACAGACAAAGTTACGATCGCATAGGCTACACTTACGTGAGCCAAAAACCACCATATCTCTTTTCTTTATCAACGATAGCGCTGTTGAATATTGTTTATGTCAGCAAACAACGAGAGCAGGCACGGCATCGACCTATATTTCGCCATAACATTATTGCAACAAATGTCGTACTCAAAGTAAATCATTATACCCCGTGCCATTTCATTCAAACCTTCTCTGCCAGTTAAGGCCGTTCACTTGACTATCTGGATCACCTTTTGGATTAAAGATTTAAGCGCATAGTGCTTTTAGTTATGCGCTATAGAAATCTCCTTAATAAATAAAGATTTATTTTACAGTGATCCCGTGACCGCCGCTGAAATAAGGGTACCCTCAAAATCAACAGGACAAAAACGGAAGGAACCAATTAAAAATCGACGAAAAATCACAATACTCAGAACTGTGCAACTTTTACATACGAGAAGAAAGTGTGCTATGCTATTCCTACTGACGCAGGTGTGGACCACATTAGCTGTCAAAAACGGGAGTTTTTGCGTCAATTTTGAGGGGTATCATGATAAAATGCGCTGTATTTCAGCAATGATTTGGTGGGTCGCTTTGAACTCTTATTTTTGGCCAACATACTAGACTAAGTTCGGGTAACATTTTGGATTGTTACAGGTTTTTATGCCATGATCCGGAAAACGTTTTAGAACTCGTCATAAGCGTGTTCACTCTTGTCCAAAAAATGCATGACTTCGTATTTAATTTTAGACAAATGATTGATACAAACACTGCGAAAGTTTCATTTGCCTATAAGCACTGACGCGAATTTGCTAAGCTTGTAAACACGCTTGATATTTTTAGGATTATTACTGTGCCACAGCTGCTCCGCCTGGCGTCTGGCATTATGGGATTAGTGCTAGGACTGGTTGGTCCTGTGTCAGAATAATGTGACTGGGTGAGGCATAAAGCCTGTGCTGCGACTTCTGTCTTGTCACAATTAACAAAATTAGGTTAATTAGTACTGTACTACGAATAAAATTTAAGAAATCGATCCACATTTTTTTTCCATCTGATCCTTAATCATGTCGTGATTGCAAAAACATATATATAGGATATGTTTTATTTAAAACATGCTCAGAAAATTAAAAAGAATACAGTAAAGCGCGCTTTCCTGCTCAACGCAATACGCTACCGCGCTATTCTGGCTTGTCGCTTTCAATTCGTTTTGCACGTGAAAAGTGTGCGACTTCCTGTCTTGTCTTGGTGTGCGTTCAGTTTCATTCTGTGAGTTCGACAGCTTGACTAAATGTAGTACTTTCGCCTTACGCGACTTGCCTTCTTTTGATTCCAAATAATTTAGTCTGAGTCTCTCTCTCTCTCATAAGGGGCTATGGCCTAAATGAGTAAACAATTCAATCCAATCCAATCCAATCCCTCTCTCTCTCTCCCTGCCTCTGTCTCTCTGTGTCTCTCTCTCTCACACACACATACACACACAAACACCCAAACACACACACTAACACACACACACACATAATGCGCACACATACGGAGACACACACACATACACACACACAAGCAAGCAAGCGCTCTCCCTCTTATTTCTCTCTCTCTCTCTTTTTATATTTAGTCAAGTTTTGACTAAATATTTTAACATCGAGGGGGAATCAAAACGAGGGTCGTGGTGTATGTGTGTGTGTATGTGTGTGTGTATGTGTGTGTGTGTGTGTGTGTGCGTGCGTGCGTGTAGAGCGATTCAGACCAAACTACTGGACCGATCTTTATGAAATTTGACATGAGAGTTCCTGGGATTGATATCCCCATACGTTTTTTTCATTTTTTTGATAAATGTCTTTGATGACGTCATATCCGGCTTTTCGTGAAAGTTGAGGCGGCACTGTCACGCCCTCATTTTTCAACCAAATTGGTTGAAATTTTGGTCAAGTAATCTTCGACGAAGCCCGGACTTCGGTATTGCATTTCAGCTTGATGGCTTAAAAATTAATTAATGACTTTGGTCATTAAAAATCTGAAAATTGTAAAAAAAATATTTCTTTTATAAAACGATCCAAATTTACGTTCATCTTATTCTCCATCATTTGCTGATTCCAAAAACATATAAATATGTTATATTCGGATTAAAAACAAGCTCTGAAAATTAAATATATAAAAATTATTATCAAAATTAAATTGTCCAAATCAATTTAAAAACACTTTCATCTTATTCCTTGTCGGTTCCTAATTCCAAAAACATATAGATATGATATGTTTGGATTAAAAACACGCTCAGAAAGTTAAAACGAAGAGAGGTACAGAAAAGCGTGCTATCCTTCTTAGCGCAACTACTACCCCGCTCTTCTTGTCAATTTCACTGCCTTTGCCATGAGCGGTGGACTGACGATGCTACGAGTATACGGTCTTGCTGAAAAATGGCATTGCGTTCAGTTTCATTCTGTGAGTTCGACAGCTACTTGACTAAATATTGTATTTTCGCCTTACGCGACTTGTTTTTTCTTCTCTCCCTCTCTCTCATTCCCTATCTCTCTCTCTTTCTCTCTCTTTTTCTCTCTCTCTTTCTCTCTCTTTCACACATACACACACACGCACGCACAGAGGGCGTTCCTAACAGCATTTAAAGAAACACTTATTTCATCCTATAAGCAAACCTGGCTTGAAAATGTACAAGGAAGTGAACGTTTCTCTCTGTACAAAACCTTCAAATCAACCTTAACATTATCCAACTATTTAAGTGATTTGAAACATATTAAAGCTAGAAATCTTCTGATTAGACTTAGATTGGGAGTATCTTCTCTGAAAGTGCATCGATTTCGCTTTAATTTAAATGCAACCTCCGCTGATTTATCTTGTCCATTTTGTTGTGGCAGTGTTGAAGATGAAGTCCACTTTGTTTTAGTATGCCCTAAATATGCTGAGTTAAGAGAATATTATATTCCACGAAAATACACTAGAATCCCATCATTGTTTAAATTAACCATGCTGTTTTCAAACACTAGTAAGCCGCTACTGCTACGTTTTTCTACATTTGTCATGAAGGCGCTTTCCATTCGTAATCCTTTATAAACGAAACAGGGCAAATACTCCCTTACAAAGCATACACGCGCTCGTAAACATACACTCACCATTCATATGACCACACGCAAACACAAACAACCATGTACGCGCAAGTGTGTGAAAAGCACACCGGAATTATTGGAATAGGATTATATATAATGAGTAGGATGTTCTTGTTTTTGTTTACTATGTGCATTTGTATGCTGGTGCTTGAGATGTGCTCATCTCCATGAAAAGGGCCCAAGGCCTACTCATTAAAACATTCAGACTTCAGACTTCTCTCTCTCTCGCGCTCTCTCTCTCTCTCTCTCTCTCTCTCTCTCTCTCATTTTCTCTCGCTCGGAGATCACAACATCAAGTAAATAAAATCCCCCCAAAATAAGGCAACCACTGACGGAAGTATCACTGCGTTCTGTCGATGTTTTCTTTGAACTCGGGTTTGTTAAAAACAACAGCAGAACACAGCATAAGGGAAGTTGCTGTGTTCTGCCGTTGTTTTTTGAGAACTTAAATCGGTTTAAATGGACTTACTTTATGAAATCTCAGGAACTAAACGTCATTGAGACCTAAAATTTACTGACAAAATGCACGCTGATGTGCTCATAATGATGACATAAAAATCTCATTTTTGACAAAAATGGACTTGCTGTGTTTTGTTAGAGGAGGGCAGAACACTCTGCTGCACGTCTCATTTTCAGAGCACAGCATCGACAACCCTGCACTCCTCTCATGAAAGAACTTCGCTGGCTTCCTGTATCTGAACGTATTAGGTATAAAGCTGCCTGCTTCTGCTACAATATCATCTCTGAATCGGCACCTGCCTATCTTTCTGAACTTGTCTGCACTTTAGCAATGATTTGGTGGATTGCTTTGAAACTTTCGGAATATTTTACCAACATACTAGAGATACTTCGAGCGAAATTATGGATTGTTACAGGTGTTTGTTAAAATGTTACGCAATTTTTCGTAAGAAGTTTTTAATCTCGTCATAGGATTGTTCCCTTGGGTCCCAAAAATTCATGACTTTGCATGTCTTTAGAAAAATGATTGATACACACACTGCTAAAGTTTTATGTGCGTGTAATCACTGACGCAAATTTGCTGGGCCTGTAAACACGCTACATATTTAAGCGATGATTCTGGTGCCACAGCGATGCCCAGCCAAGCGTGACCGTAGCATGTTTTAAGTGGCGCCCAACGATAACAGCTATAAGCGCGAAACAGCGGGAACGTTCCATTTTTTCCTCATGTGTTTGCATGACTAGCAAATTAACGCCAGCGGCTACACGCAAATGAAACTTAGACAGAATCTGTATCAATCATTTATCTGTGGATATACAAAGTCATGAATTTTTTTAAGACAAGTGAACAATCCTATGACAAGTTTAACAACATTTTCCGAAACATTGCGTCACATCTGGATAAACAACCGTAACGATCCAAACTTTCGCACGAAGTATCTCTAGTATGTTGGTAAAATATTCCGAAAGTTTCAAAGAAATCCACCAAGTCATTGCTAAAATGTAGCGCTTTTTGACATGATACCCATACAAATTGACGTAAAACGTTCCGTTTTTGACCGCTCTCGCGAAATACGCAAGGTTGCAAAACAAAACAATCTGTTCAGGGTAGATAATTGGTTTGACTTTCTTCTCGTATGTCAAAGTTGCAAAGATTTGCCTATTGTGATTTCTTGTCAATTTTTTATTCGGCTCTTCCGTTTTTGTCTGGTCGATTTTGAGGGTACCCTTACTTGAGCGGCGGTCACGTGATCCCTGTAAAAGAAATATTTAATCCAAAAGGTGATCCTGAAGGTTAAGTGAACGGTCTTAACTGGCATATACAGTTTTAATTAAATGACACAGGAATTAATGCTTTAATTTGGGTTTGAAATTTGTTGCAATAATTTTTTTGCCAACTTTATCTATATATATATACGACTTGTGTGTGTCTGTGTGTGTGTCTGTTCGCGATGCACGGCGAAAGTTCTCGGTGGATCTTTTTCAAATTTTGAGACCGTATTCAGCTACACCCCGGACACAACCTCATCGATGAGATATTTCAACACGTGCTCTCAGCGCGCAGCGCTGAACCGATTTTGGTTTTTCTCTGTTTTTCTCTGGATCCATTCCCAGTAACTCTTCCTTATCTTCTCCAGTGTTTTCAGCGTTTATCTCCCTTCCTTCGTGTGGCGTCAATCCATATTCCCGTTACTACGTTACTATTTTTAGAATGTCACGATTGCACCATTAAGCGGAAAGCTCTCAAAATTGTCCGTGATCCGATCCATCCTCTCAACCCCTGTTTCGAAATTCTCCCTTCAGGTAAACGTTATAAGGTCCCTTTGGCACGCAAAAACCAGTTTAAAAAGTCATTCCTGCCTTCTGCAGTCACCATTTTAAATTCTTCTCGCATCACGTAGACGCTGGTCGGCTGGGAAAAAACAAACAATGTGTACATGTGAAGGTGTGTGGGAAATATTTGTAATGTGATTACTCGGCTGTGAAACCCAACTCCTGTGATATGAGAGGGTAAATTTACATAGTGCAATATCATATTTGATTGTATCCCTTTTATGTTTTATGTGTGTCGTCCTATACAATTGTTGTTATAATCGTTTACAGGCAGACAGGGTGTGCCGAAGAAAAATTTCCATTTTTATGTAATATTTTAATGGACAATAAAGTGCTGTTATTTAAGTTATTGAGACATCCCAGTGCACTAAGGGATTTATAGAGCAAATCGAGAAAATTCATTATTGAACGAAGCGCATAGCGCTGAGTTCAATAATTATTTTCGAGATTTGCTCTATAAATCCCTTAGTGCACTGGGATTGTTTCAATAACGATATTGTCAGTACCGCCATAGAAAAAAGAAGATTCCAAACGCACATTTTGCAACGCGCATTTGAATAGGCATAACTGTGTGGTCAGGTCGTGTACAGTAAAGATCTACTTTTGTGTGGGGTGTCTCAAGTGTGTCGTGCTTTCGTCACACGCATTTTGATTTCTGTTGGTAAATTCCAGTGTAGCGTTAATCTGAACAGTGATGATCTTTCAGAGAGACCTCATTTGAACTCGGAGAAAGGACTGTGCTCTTCATTTTTTGCGATTCGAAACCTCCTGTCGAGCTTCGACGGATTGACTGTGCGGAGTGACTCCCCTTGAATTGACTCAAAGCGGGACTCGACGGTTCGCACATTTTCAAAACAAATGTGGCATATTTCTCGTGTTGTATCTTCACTCATCGGGGAGTCTGATACTAAATATGAACGGTAAGAATGCTCTGAACCCTACACGTATTATATCCCCATCGTGTTTTTGTTCACATTTGCCCAACATGTTAATTTGCTGAGCGGGGTTAATGTCGTCTGCTACTGTGCTAGGCTACCTGTATTTCTGTGTAGTCTGCTACAGAGTCGATCGAGTCAGTCTTCCAAACTGGTCTAGCTGGTACGTTATCGGAATAAAGTACACTTGTGTTTTCTGTTAGCCGCTGGGAATTGTATACTAACTCATCATTTGGGAATGTGGATGATAAGCTACATGCCACTAACACGGCATATGAGAAGAATCTATGCAAGTCGGCGAAAATTAGATGAAACACAGCGGCTTCTATTTTTAGATCACTGGCACTGGCACAGGCACATGCAATCTGTCAGAAAAAAACCCACTTCTGCTTTAATTGAGAAGCAGGGAATTTATGGTCATTTGGTATTGTGGAGAATATAAGCTACATGTCATTAATTAATTCTGAGGATGAGAGCACAGTCTCGCTTAGGCAAAGGGCGGAAGAATACGCTCTGTGGAAAAGTTAGCGCGCTCCAAGAGTGCTCTAACAGTTTTAGCGCATCGCCATTAGCCAATCAACTGGTTCACATCAGTCATGTGACACCAGTACTTACTGACAATTGTTATTATTGTTACTGTAAAAGTGAAAAGGTCGAATCAATTTATAGCCACGCGAAAAATACACTGTCATCTATCTCTATATATTTATAGATATAGATATACATATATATATATATACGGCTTCTCTGTGTGTGTGTGTGTGTGTGTTTGTGTGTGTGTGTGGGCAACACCTGTGGATTGTAGAGTTCTGTTTGTGATGTGGTCTAGCGGCTTTCGTATGT
This sequence comes from Littorina saxatilis, assembly GCF_037325665.1. NCBI lineage: Eukaryota > Metazoa > Mollusca > Gastropoda > Littorinimorpha > Littorinidae > Littorina > Littorina saxatilis. The sequence goes on along the minus strand of NC_090259.1, from coordinate 5,228,023 downwards.
CTGTATGTTCAGGCCTTCCTTCGAGAAGCCATAACAGTTATTCTCAATCCCGTTTGAGTGGACTTCGCCTTCAAAGGTGATTGTGGTGTTTTGGCACTCGGTTACATTTGGCTTCGTCGACAGCGATGGGACTCGACATGAAATGTTCAGGCCACTGAATCATTTTCGTGCTGTTCCCATTACACCTGGTACCTAAGTTCATTCAAAGGGGGTCGTGTGTGACAGGGAGACTACCGTCGCCCTTCACAGCAGACTCTGCAGTGTTGTTCGCCTTAGAAGTTGTGGGCTTTCCTTGCATGTACCCGTAAGTTGTCCTTACTGTAAAAGTGAAAAGGTCGAATCAATTTATAGCCACGCGAAAAATACACTGTCATCTATCTCTATATATTTATAGATATAGATATACATATATATATATATATACGGCTTCTCTGTGTGTGTGTGTGTGTGTGTGTGTTTGTGTGTGTGTGTGGGCAACACCTGTGGATTGTAGAGTTCTGTTTGTGATGTGGTCTAGCGGCTTTGATGTGTCGGTATGTGGATGTCATGTCGTGTTCTGTCACGTGCATGTCATGTCACACTCAGCACGAGTAATTCACTGCAGTTGCTGGCCCGTAGAGTGCGTTCTTTCACAAGCAAACATGCTGATTACATAGCGACTGCTTTAACGCACCTCGAGCTTACATAGCCAAGTCAGTGCTCAAATAGCGATTTTCTCCCGAATTCCTGAGGGTAAAGGGGGACAATCACATTTTCGTCACACACGACACAGCTCCCTCTGCTCTTGGCGTGGGTCCAGAAAGGGGGCTAGCTGCCCTTGGTGGCGTTCTCACTCGCCCTGCAGGAGTCCTCGTGATTCTCGGGAGAGAAGTGAAAGTCGCTAGAGGGGTGAGCTTCAGCTCACTCTTTGTCTTGGGACGCTTTTGTTACCCTGCTTTTATATATCCTGCCTTTTTAACCCTGAGCTGTTTGGCTTGTTTTTTCTTGGTGACCGTACCGTACCTTGTAAGTGATGAGCCAAGTTGCTAAACACAAACTGCCAAACACCACCTTTGCTGATAGGCGGGAAACATTCATCTGGGTAGATAACTACCTTCCAACGGATACCACTGCTCTGAGGGAGCAAGATTGGTCCCTTAATATGGACCAAACAGCAAGCGGTTCTGACCGCGCCCCAGATATTCCCATGGAATCACTGAATGAGACTGACCGGGCCAGCCGGACTGGTCAGTCCCCAAAATCCAAACAGCATAATAAAGCAATCACCAATGAGAAAACCAGCATATCTTCTCCTTTAAAGAGAAAGAGATTGCGGGAGGACGACCCTGAGGGGGGGCAGAGCTCTCCGGAATCTCTTCTCTTCCGGGATAGCCCCCCACGCTCTCAGATTACTGATCATTTTGAGGAAGACTTCACCGAAGTCAATCGTAAGAAGCCCAAAAAGAAAAAGAAGCAAAAGGTCCTCTGCGAGGGCCCCCCTCTTCAGGGAAACACAGGTATTTCCCATGCAACATCTGCCCGGGGGGTCGACACCTCCCAACCCCTTACTGAATCACAAGAAAACCAGACAACTCAACAGCCACTACCACCTGCCAATACACACACACACACAAAACAAAGACCCCGAAGAAAACTTCTTTACCAACCCAAGCAACCTCCTCCCTCCTTCTTAGAGTTCCCCGTGGTGGTGCAGGACCTGAAGGAGGGCCCGGCAACATTGCAGGGACTCGGCCTCAGGAGGAAAAAAACTTTTGACCTTGCCATCGGCGAGGTCAAAGAAATACGCATGCTGGCAGCTGGGAGCGTCCTGGTAGGGTGCTCCTCAGCATCACAACAAAACAAGCTATTGAGGCTGGACTCGATCGGCGGCATCAAAGTGAAATGCCACCGTCCGGAGGTAACAACCGAAGGTGTCATTAAACGCATACCCACAATACATTCAGGAACAGACCTGTCTGAGATGGCAGTGGGCGTGCGCGTCCGGATGGAGGATGGGAGTCTTGTAGAAAAGGGCCCCTCCTCGGTTCGATCTTTTCGCCGTCTTCTCCTTAGGGATGGGAAACCGTCTCAGGCGGTCCGTGTCACCTTTACAACGGCAATTCTTCCAGACAGCGTCGTTCTGGAGAGTGAGGTGTACGGCGTCGAACCCTACACTCCTCCAGTGCGGCGCTGTACGAAGTGCCAGAGACTATCGCACCTAAAACAACAATGCAAATCAAAAGTGCAGATCTGCCCCCGATGTGGCTCCAAGGGCCACGACGGAGCGACGTGCACCAAGGCCAAACATTGCGTAAACTGCAAGGGCGAGCATTCCGCCGCTTATCTTGGATGCCCGGAAATGAGACTGAGGCTGCAGGCCAATAAGATCAGGTCGGCAGCATACATACCATATTCTGAGGCCCTGGATCGGGCGCGGCGCGAGCTCGCCAAACAACAAAATAAAACAGCGACTGCCCCAGCGGAAATGAGGGACTCCTTCTGGCGTCCCCCTCCGCAACCGATCCGGCGGACCTCAACCCCCCGGTCCGGGTACTCTTTGGCTGTCCAGAGACCCCCCCTGGGTGGGCAAGTAAATAAAATACAAGAAATCAAAAACAAAATGACCGAACATGACAATACACTCCTTCCAGTTCATGCGGACAGTTCTGCTGCAACCGCGAAGCACCAAACAACTTCGCAAAATCCAAATCCTGGCCCCCAGGCGCCCTGTAAGTCTCAGACGGCTCGGCCGGCAGAGGCGCCGCTTCATGGGACCCCCGGGTTAAAGGCCTCCCTCCTACGCAAAGCCCAGAACAGGAAGGAGGACTCGAAAGAAGAGCAGCTCTTCGAGAGGTTGATGGGGAGAATGGAGGAGGGATTGGCCCAGAGATTCAGAGAATACAAACTTAAAACTGAACAGGAAATAAAGCAGCAGATGAGGGAGGAGCAGGAGAAGGCAGAGCATGAGCTAGCCGACGCTGCACTAGATAAGCTAAAAACAGGAGAGCAATATGCAAATTTAAATGAACAACAAAGAGGCCTTCAAGGTTTCATCGAGCAGTGCCTCGGCTTCATGGTTAAGGCCAGACAGATGCAGAGTCCTCTCGACCTGATCGACTCCCTCTCAGCTACATACACACAACTCTCCAACACCAAGGTTGAACGCTTCATTCCGGGCGGCGCCACTCTGGCGCTGGGCGCCCTTGCTGGTGCCAAGCAGTTGTCCGTGACGGATATGAAAGCTGTTAAAACCACTTTTTAACCTATTTTAAATCTGCCCTTTAACTTACCTTCTTTGTGCGTGTTAAAATGGCTGAACAAGGTGAAAGCGGTCACGGATTTATCATATTACAGTGGAACTGTCGCTCTATCAACTCTAACTTCTCTCAGCTATATAATTATATATCAAATCACTCTGCTGACATCTTAGTTATCCAGTCAGTCAAGAGAAAACGCTCCCTACTGCCTTCTATAGATGGTTTTGACTTCCCTCCCATAGTAGAGCAAAAGGGCTCAGGGCAACTCATTCAAACAGCTATTTATCTAAAGTCTTCCTTAAATTACAAACCCTTTGCACCTCTCATCCCTAGTTCAGAAAATCTCAGTACATGTGCTGTTGAAATCGAAATAAAAGGATCCAAAAACCTCAACATAGTTAACATATATTACCCCCACGGGTGTAATAAAAAAGGAACTACCGACTGGCTAAAATCCCTGGATCATGGCAGGGCACACTGGTGCGTGATGGGTGATTTTAATAATCACCACCCTCTGTGGGACTCTGCTAACCCTAGATACAAACATGCCAATAGCAACCTTGCTGACGTCATTTTGGAAACTGACTTTTGTATACTAAACGATGGCTCGGCAACCAGACTTCCAGACAGAGCTGACCATTCCCCGTCAGCAATCGATCTCTCCCTTTGCTCAAATGCCATAGTCACTGACATCGACTGGAACGTTTTCCCGGACGCCCTCGGCTCCGATCACTTACCCATTGTTCTTACCTTCCGCCACTTCGCCCCTAATCGCAATAACTCGGAGGTCAGAAAAAAGTACAATTACAAACAGGCAAATTGGGACAGCTTCCGTGCGGAGCTCGAGGGTGTCAGGGAGGAAACTCTCCTTACGGATGACATCGAAGCCTCTTACAATAACATACGTCAATGTATACTCACTGCTGCCAATAATCACATTCCGCTTAAATCAGTAAATCCTAACTGTAAGGCCAAAAGGAATGAGTGGTGGAATGCAGACTGTGATGAAGCCTTGGCAAACAAGCGATATCACATTAGGACATATCTCAGGCACTGCTCAGACGCTAACTTCACGAATATGAAGTCAGCTGAAATACAATTTAACCAGATCACCGCTGAGGCTAAACTTCAAAACTGGGAAAACTTTGTCCACAAAGAAACTAAAGATTACAAAGACTGTGGCAAAATCTGGAAGAAAATCCGCAGATTTAAATGTAGATACAGAACTAAAGAAAAGCCACTACTATCGGGTGATAAAATGACCACAACTGACTCTGAAAAGGCAAACCTATTAGCAGATACCTTTGCCAAAAATAGTCAATCAAAATCCCTAGATACTGAACGACTCAATTATAGGTTAGATCAGGAGAAGGGTTTCACATACCCCCCAGATGACAACCAGTTGCCTATAAACTGCATGTTTAAGGCAAAAGAAGTCCAAAACGCCATCTCTTCTGTGAAAGACCCAAAAAAATCCACAGGTTTAGACCCAATATCATATCACATGATAAAACATCTACCACCTAACTTTGTTAAGTTGCTCACTCAGTTTTTCAACCTATGCTGGTTAAAGGATACTATCCCCGCAGCGTGGTCAGACTCACAAGTAGTAGCAGTATTGAAGAGCGGAAAACCGGGCAATCTACCTGGCAGTTACCGCCCCATATCACTAACCCCCCACCTCAGCAAGATCTTTGAGCGTGTGGTGAACCAGAGGCTGGAGTTCCACCTCAATAAACACAATATCATTCCTACATGCCAGGCAGGTTTTAGGCAAGGTCGTTCGTGTGCGGACCACATTGTGCACGTCACTGAAAAAATCAAAAAGACCTTGGCACATAGTAATAATTCTCTTCTTGGAACCTTCTTTGATATTAAATCTGCGTACGACAGCGTCTGGCATGCTCGTCTACTCCTAAAACTCGGCAGAATCGGTGTCTCTGGCCACATGTACCAATTCATCAAAAACTTCATCAGCAATCGCAAGATGTCTGTCCGAGTGGGCTCTTCGGTGTCCGAAACCCATGCGCTGGACATGGGGGTTCCCCAGGGCAGTATCATCACGCCAAACTTATTCAGCATCATGCTCTATGACATTACTTCTGTTAAGGTTGACGGTGCCAGTGTACTTCTGTATGCGGACGACCTCGCCTTAATAGACACTAATAGACCACGCCATAACAGAGTTACCAACACTGTTGACTTATCTTCTTACCAAACTAAAATCGACAACCTCTGTCAATATATGTACACCAACGGCTTCCAACTAGCCTCAAATAAAACAGTCTTTCTTGTTGTCTCCCGTAGACAACTGTACAGGAACTGCAGTATAAAGATAGGTTGTGATATTATCAAACCGAGCTCAGAAGTTAAGTTCCTCGGCGTTATCATCGATACCCGACTTAACTGGACCAGTCATATCGAACATCTGATCAATAAGGCCAACAAGGATCTTTATATCATACGCTACCTGGCGTCCCAATCCTGGGCCAGAGGACGTAAGTGTGTCACAGAGGTAGTGCGGGCATTAATTCGCTCCCGCCTCCTTTACGGGTGCGAAGCTTATTTCGCGACGCGCCCGGCGCTCATGAAAAAACTGGCTATTATAGAGTGCAGGGCGCTCAAAATAGCTCTGGGACTCTCCCAACAAGCGAGTAAGAGTCGAGTCTACAGCGAGTGTGGGTGGCTGCCCCTTGTGGATGAGATAAAACTCCGTTCAGCTCAGTATGCTGTCAGAGCCCACGCGGTAGAGAACTCTGCCTGCGAGGTCCTGACTGACTTTTTTCCTCAGCACCAAAATTATGAGGCCAACACCAAACATAGCACTCAACTCTTGGCCAAAACGCTACCCTTATCCGACACAGTAAACCGCATTCTAGCCGATAGCGGGGTGAAGGTCAGTGAGCTGGCCAGGGTCCCCCCGCCCTCCTACCCGCCTTGTCTTGAGGAAACCCCTACTATCATATACGACAGTGAAGATAATACTACCAAAAAAGATAACCCCGTCTACCTAGCTACTGTCACAAAAGAAACCCTAAACTACAAATTCTCGGAGCATTTAAAAGTCTTTACTGACGGATCCAAATTTGCAGACGGCAGCGTTGGCTGCGCCTTTGTAATCCCAGATCTCAAAATCTCAAGGAAATATACTCTTAATAAAGACATCTCCATATTCTCAGCCGAGCTATTTGCCTTGCTCATGGCATGCACTTTTATAAATGACCTCCCAGTCACACCGCGTGCGGTAGTTTTCTGCTCTGACTCGCGCTCTTCATTACAAGCTCTGCATCGAAACACATCAAATCGTGCAGAGCTACAAAGAGAAATCCTCTTTATATGTCACCAGTTAATCTCATCCGGCACATCCGTATCATTTCTCTGGGTCCCCTCTCACGTAGGGGTCCGGGGAAATGAACTGGCGGATGTCGCTGCCAAAGAAGCGGCAGAATATAGCCCAGCTAACACTAACATCGGCTACTCAGTAACCGAATTCTACAGTAAAATCCGTAAACTCATTCGAAGTCAGTACGTAACATCTCTGTCCTATCAACCCATTGATATGAACGATCTACACCCCGATCTCCCAACAAACCTCCTCACTATCTTCAGACGCCTCCGTGCCGGCGGCTGCCGCTTCCATATCTTTAACAAGTCCTGCCATTGTGGAGAACCCTATTCATTTCAACACATTTTCGCTCCATGCGCTACAAATAGAATTACCTTTAAAACCTTATATGACCATATGCAGCTCCATGGTCTGAGTCCCCAGGATTATCTGCGCAGTAGCAGTTCTCTAGGCTGGTCACACAGCTTGCTGCTGTGCCGACTGGTCAGGGACTCGGACATGGGGCTGTGGGTATAACTAAGCCCAGATTATCACATCAGCGTGTTTCAGTTTGAGGTCGAGTGGCTCCCGCCATCCCTCCTGATTCCAGCGACTACCTTCTAGACAACATATCCTCACCCAAGGCCCACTAGTCGCCAAACTGTACATATTGTTTTTATTACCACGGCCTTCGTGGCTTACATCTTAATCCTTTTATTTGTAAAAAGTTTTGAGATTTATTGTTCGTGTTCCTCTTACTTGCTCATCTATTTGGTTTTATTGGTGATCCTGAAAGGTTCCACTTTTTAACTCGATTTGAAATAAAATAAAAATAATATTACAAGCCCGTTATTCAAGATATAGAATACAGACTTATAATTCTTACCAAGAAACATCTTAACTACTTTTCATTTTAACAAATTCCACAGAGCATTATCAACTCAACCCCACCCCCTGCCCTCCTCTCCTTATTTTTTGTTTCTTTCTTTCCTCTTTTTGAAAGCGGACAAACACTCAAGTCCTTAATGGCTCAAAACCGTAGGACTTTTAATATTAATTTTAACGTGTCTGTATGTGAAAGCGGACAAACACTCAAGTCCTTAATGGCTTAAAACCGTAGGACTTTTAATATTAATTCTTAAGTTAAGTGTCTGTATGTTCAGGCCTTCCTTCGAGAAGCCATAACAGTTATTCTCAATCCCGTTTGAGTGGACTTCGCCTTCAAAGGTGATTGTGGTGTTTTGGCACTCGGTTACATTTGGCGTCGTCGACAGCGATGGGACTCGACATGAAATGTTCAGGCCACTGAATCATTTTCGTGCTGTTCCCATTCCACCTGGGAGGGACCTAAGTTCATTCAAAGGGGGTCGAGTGTGACAGGGAGACTACCGTCGCCCTTCACAGCAGACTCTGCAGAGTTGTTCGCCTTAGAAGTTGTGGGCTTTCCTTGCATGTACCCGTAAGTTGTCCTCACTGTAAAAGTGCAAAGGTCGAATCTATTTATCGAAAAATCCACTGTCATCTATCTCTATATATTTATATATATAGATAGATATATACGGCTTCTGTGTCTGTGTCTATGTGTGTGTGTGTGTGTGTGTGTGTGTGTGTGTGTGTGTGTGTGTGTGTGTGTGTGTGTGTGTGGAGGCAACACCTGTGGATTGTAGAGTTCTGTTTGTGATTGGGTGTGGCGGCTTTTGTCTGTCTGTATGTTCTGGCATTTGAGAAGCCATAACAGATAATATAGGGCTAAGAAATAAGCTCTAAAATCCTCAATCCCGTTTGACAGCACTTCGCCTTCAAAGGTGATTGTGGTGAACCGCCACGCTGTCTGTCTCTGTCTCGCGATTCACCCCGGCGAAGCCGGGTATTCCTCTAGTTTATAGATATATAGATAGTGAGTCCGCACTCGCACAATAGATATTGATCGCGAGTTTGGCACTCGATACGAACGAGTGCGTGTACTCAAAGAGTCTTGTTGCTTTGTCAGTTGCTGTCATCACTCGCTGACGTCACTCGCTGACGTCTCAGGGGTTTGACCAGATTGTATGTGCCATGGCCCGTGGCGATACAAGTTTTCAATTGCTTCGTCCTTCGTTGTTTTTTGACCAAATCTGTTGATTTTGGTACCGTTGTGTTCCTAGGACTCTGAACTTTCCTTTAATATCAGGCTCACAATGTATAACTGAATCAAACACGTAGCCTTATGTTGATGTTTATACCGTTGTGTTCCTAAGACTCTGAACTTTCCTTTGATATCAAGCGCACTATGTATAGCTGAATCAAACACGTTGCATACACGTCGCTAATGAATGAAGAAATGTTTTTCTTTTTCCGATTTAGGTAAATACTGTGACATTGGTTGACTTTCTCTGTCTCTCCTTCTCTCTTTCTCGAATACATACAGTGGAACCCGCTTATAAGAAAGTCCAGGGGAAATTATTTTTCTTTCTAATTATTTCCGAGGTTTTTCTTATCGGGAGACGCCGAATATAAAAAAATATGTATCTCTTATCCGAGGAAAAACAAATGTCATCATATTTTTGAAAATGCATGGCATTATATGCCCGCAGGCAGGTGCATGAATGTGTATGTGATAATGCATGTTTATGTTTGTATTTTTATGTCGTTGGGATAAGTATGTGCGTGCGAGTTAATAATGTGTATTTCATTGTGTTATTCCCGACTTGTAGAAGGGTTTGGGACATAGCACATGGTGGCCGCCATTATTAGTCTAGGCTTTTCCATGTGTGTGTGGGATCTCAAACCTCCTGTTAAAAACACGTAAACAAATCAATTTTGGACAAGAGTTAAGAAAAGCGTCGTAGTGGCTGCAGCTGGGTTACAGTGTACATGGGTAGTGGCTGCAGCTGGGTTACAGTGTACATGGGTAGTGGCTGCAGCTGGGTTACAGTGTACATGGGTAGTGGCTGCAGCTGGGTTACAGTGTACATGGGTAGTGGCTGCAGCTGGGTTACAGTGTACATGGGTAGTGGCTGCAGCTGGGTTACGGTGTACATGGGTAGTGGCTGCAGCTGGGTTACGGTGTACATGGGTAGTGGCTGCAGCTGGGTTACGGTGTACATGGGTAGTGGCTGCAGCTGGGTTACGGTGTACATGGGTTCTGTGTGCTGATCAGTCTTACAGAGCAAGCCATGTGTAAAGTTCCACGTGTTTTTCCCACGTGTTTTCGAACCGGAAGTTCTGGTTCCCCCCACAACCCCCCCCCCCCCCCACAAACCAAATGGCCTTGACCTTGGGTCTGTCAATTATGCTGGGTCACGCGGTCCTGCAAGTCGTGAATCGAGAGATTGAGAGAAAAAAAACTTAAAAAATCGAACTGGAGGCTGAGTTGCTCATGTAAAACAAAGAATCACGCACGCACAGGGACGAGCACAGAAATCTGAACATGCACGCATTGGGAAGGCGAGTAGGGGCCTACTTTGGAATATATTTTCGTGTATGCATAAGCATAAACTGTACATCTAAATAGAGTTTCTTTTCTGTATTCGAAGAAATTTAGTCAAAGGCCTTTTCATGACTTACAATCAGGTTTTCGGTCAAATTATTCTTGCCACAGTGCCCTTACCACACTTGGTTGTCTGCAATGAATCGTTCTGAAATCAGCGGTGCCGTCTTCCTTGACTTTAAAAAACCACAATTGACCTCGTTGACCATTCCATTTTATTGGTGAAAATACAATTGTAAATGATTCATTGTGTACCTTTTTGGAATCATATTTAACCAACAGGACTCAGTATATTCCTTTAAACTGTTAAATGTTAACTGAAGAAGCTGTCAAATGCGTAGTGCCTAAGGCCTGTTTTGTTGTGTTTATATTATATTAATGATTTGCCATAACATTGTATCAGAGAGTAGCGTTAGGAGTGATTTTTGTGCCGACGATTCTTAATAATAATAATAATAATAATAATGCAAACTTTTATAGCGCTATTCTAGAAAAATGTCTACTCTTAGCGCTTTACAATACATACATCGACCAAGCATACTATACACGCACAGGCAAAGAAACCGACCAAACATAACCAACAAACTATACATGCACAGGCAAAGAAAACGACCAAACATACAATACACGCACAGGCAAAGATAACGACCAAACATAAACAAACATACTATGACCAAACATAACCAACATACTATACGCGCGCAGGCAAAGAGAACAATCAGCACATGTAATAATTACTGACAACTAATAATGCAGGCATACAATGACAATCCAATACACAGCCTAGGCACAAGAACCACAATAGGCTTCTATATAAAAACGTGTCAACAATACTATTTACACACACACAAACAGTGCTGACACAAAGCGCAGAAAAAATATATACACGTTATTTTAGGCACTAGGTAGGGGGTGAGGTGGGGCGGGATGGGGTGGGTGGGGAGATGCTGGAGGGGAAATCACTTGCGCTGAAAGAGGTGTGTTTTGAGATTTGTCTTGAATGTAGTGAGAGAATCTGTGTGTCTGAGAGGCAGAGGTAATCTATTCCAGGTCAACATTCAAGTTGTAAACAGGTTCAAGATATCGAAACTTCCCTTCAGACTGCTTTAAATGACGTGAAGAACTGGTGTAGTTCCAATGCTATGATTATACATCCAGCGAAAACAAAAAGCATGGCCGTTGCGACCCGACAAAAACATCAGCTTACTCCACTGTTAGTAAAGCTTTCTCTTGGTGCAACACAAATTGAACAATTTCAGGAACACCGTGTGTTAGGGGTAATTATTGATCGTGAACTTAAGTGGCAGGCACACTTACAGTATATTTATTTGTAAGAAAGTATTCAAGAATGTTTATTTGCTTTCCAAGTTAAAGCAAATTGCCGATAGAAAAAAACCTTAGAAATGTTTCACCATGCTGTTTGTTTGTTCGTTCATGGGCTGAAACTCCCACGGCTTTTACGTGTATGACCGGTTTTTACCCCGCCATTTAGGCAGCCATACGCCGCTTTCGGAGGAAGCATGCTGGGTATTTTCGTGTTACCACCAGTATCAATATTCTCAGCCATCTTTACAATGTCACAATATCAAAGTAATCTCAACGTAATACAATGGTTCAAGTAACACAAGTTCACAAAATTGTTTTAAGTATCAAAAAGTTTGTATCATACACCAGTTTCTCGCAACACTAAACACACACAAGAGAGTATAATACTCTACTAACAAAAATCTTGTGCCTTTTAAAAAACAATCCTCAAATTGTTTACTACTTAACTATTTACACAACCAGTCTCAAAAATAAAACAAAAAACTTAATAGAGTCCAAAAGAATTTGATAATTTAGAAAATATCAGTTTAAACAATCAATAGCAGCTTTAAACACTTCAATCACTGTCAACTTAAAATAACAAATTTAGAACATCAACAAAATAAAAAAAATTTCTAGAAATGTTAAAGTTCCTCAAACCCAAGTAACACACTTTAAATGGAAAATGTAATTCAACACACCACTAACCAGCGTCAGATCCTTTAAGGAAAATCAATCGCCAGAGCAAAAATAATTTTTAAATGTTAAAAAAAAAATTCAAACACAAATTTTTTCAACTACAAATATTTACCAAGTACATGTATCACTAAAAATAAAATTACTACTAACCACAAACAAAAATTAATTTAAACAACAACTTTCCCCAAACAAACAACTAAATATCAAACATTATAGTATAGGGGAGATAATCACCCTATCACTAATCCAACTACAAATAGGAACAACAATAACAACGACCAAAAAAACTTTTCAAGCCAGAGTACACAACTACAAAAAAAACAAAGTCCCCCAAAAATACAAAATTTCAGAATTTATATAAAAACAAAATGGCACACCCTATACTATATATTTTATTTAAAATAAGCCTGCACCTCAACGACAACAATCATACACAACATTCAATCAAAGATAGAGTCTACGAAAAATAGTTTTAAAAAAAACCTACAAGGAAAGGGAGCTAGAATTTAGATAGAAAGATAGTTAATAAATACACAGAAAAGGAAGCAAACAGAAACTAAGGCCCTCTCTACGTAAGAAACTATACAATTACGTAGACCCCTAGAGCTTGAGAGGGGGTTCCAATGACATACACATAAACACTCACTACAACACGCAAATTATCAAGGTATATTTAGCTACACTGTAGGCACTTCTTTATCAACCACTATTTCTCAATTTTTCTCCAATGAAAGGGAAGCAACTGCTTTTTAACTACAACAACAACAAAAATAACCTTAGAAACCAAAAACTTATTTAGGGCTATGTCGGGGTCACCACTGTCATGAAGTGGATTTTGGTGTGAATAAGGTGTTACTTTTATGAAAACGTGTTCTGCCCTATCTTATTATACTGACTTCAATCTTCACACTAAAACACTCCAACACAGAATTTTGGGAGGATGCAGACTTATTATTTCCTCACACAAAATATAACACAATTCTTCACCTAAAGAAACAACATCAATACCAAACAACTTCTCATCCACACCGTTCTTACAATCTCTCTACACTCACTCCACACACGGGATTAATGATATAAAGAAATTATTTCAATAATTAATTACTGCACAAGGTAAAGTGTTGACAGACACTCACGAGTTCGTAACACGGCTCACTATATGTCGTCATTTACACCTCCTTGTGCCGCTGAAACCACGTAGACGATGAATTCCCAGAAACTCTCCTTTTAGATGCCAACATGCACCCTTCACATTTCTCCCCCAAGAAACACTTTCACCTTTCACGTTTCTCCCCGAGAAACACTTTCGCCATTAACGAAAATAACCGTCGTCTCTACCACCGGTGATGATGGAGACTCCTCCGTCCAGCCATCTGCGCCGATGTGGGGAGTTATGCATGAGTGACGTCTAAACGTTTAGGCGGCGTGCAAACAGCGAGTGCCGCCAACCGCGAGATACACGGTATGCATGGGTGGCGACTACACGCTTGTACCACCGAAACTGGCGACTAAATTTAGACGTGATCCGGAGGTCGTCTAAATGGTTTACACGCCGACTTCAGTGAACAGAATGGCCATTTTCATGGTTTTCCGCCATCAAAGTCGACGAATTATTTCGCCGTAATCGTTTTTAGACAGAACCCAATAGTTCGAAGTGCTGGATTAAAAATTTTTTGTTGTTGTGAGATTCACTTCCCTTGTCATATTATTTTAGAACCAACACCGATAAGATTAGCGAAGACATCTTTGATTCGTTTCAGAGCAAAGTAGCACTGACCCATATTTCACTGGTGCCGTTTTTGACTCTCAGCTTTTACGCAACAGGCACCCTCTTGCTCGTTTCATCTTTTGCGCCTCCATTTCTCCACGCTCTCCGTCCCATTGACCCATATTTCACTGCTCTCCGTCTCTGAATAGTCGAACTCCCCGTGCGAGGAAGCGGGAGGATGTTATCGAATGACCCTAGCGCATGCGCAAAGGAAGGAATTCCTCGTTATAAAAATAGATTGACTGGTGACCTTGCTTTACACGGCAACTTGAAAGTCGGCGGTCTGGTCGTCACCCGTGCATACCGACTGAGCGCCTGCGGTAGGCGGCGACTTTCAAGTCATGACTTCGCTGAAGTCGGCGTGTACTTTCGACGTCACTCATACATAACACCCGTGGTCTCTCTCTCCACCATCGTCACGCCTCTTCCGTGTGAGGTCCGTCCCTCGCTCACGCATCATGAACCCTCGTCATGGAAACTCCTAAAGAATTAACCCAAGTCTTAATACAACATTCTTTTAAACCATTCTTTCTTTATTTGGTGTTTAACGTCGTTTTCAACCACGAAGGTTCTGGATCTGGATTTGTTACGTTGCAGGTTATATCGCGACGATCTTTTAAACCATCTCCTCTTCCTAAACTAAAGTCATGTAACATCTCTCTCGTTCATTCTACATTCACATTCCGTCCACAGTCAATATCCAAGCTATACTTCATCCATGAATCACATAATCCACCACTGCCACTGCCAAACATAGTATCACTGTCTTAAATATAACATAAATGCGTAACAGCAATTATGTTCAAGAATTTACCAACAAAAACCATAACACAATCACAACAAGAATTCTCCCAAAACTTCACACTAGAATTTAGTGCACTTTGTATACACTTTCATTACATTCCAGCTATGTATTCAAGCTTCAATAATATACAACATCTATATATATATACGACTTGTGTCTGTGTGTCTGTGTGTCTGTCTGTGTCTTCGCGATGCACGGCCAAAGTTCTCGATGGATCTGCTTCAAATTTGGTGGGCTTATTCACAGAGACCCCGGACACAACCTCATCGATGAGATATTTCAACACGTGCTCTCAGCGCGCAGCGCTGAACCGATTTTGTGCGCGCTGAACCGATTTTGGTTCCACCTCAGCTACCCGGGCCCCCATACCGACACACCAAAGCCAAAGTTCTCGGTGGATCTTTTTCAAATTTGGACACCGTATTCAGCTACACCCCGGACACAATATCATCGATGAGATATTTCAACACGTGCTCTCAGCGCGCAGCGCTGAACCGATTTTGGTTTCTGTGTTCATTTCACCATTCCCAGTAACTCTTCCTTATCTTCTCATCTTCTCCATGTTTTCAGCGTTTACCTCCCTTCCTTCGTATGGTGCACTATAGTATGAGGGGGGCATCTTCGGATATTCCCGGCGTTCTGTTACTATTTTTAGAAGGTCACCGCAGTGTCCAGAACGTAAATTGGACCCGTAAATTATCCTCACTGTAAAAGTGCAAAGGTCGAATCAATTTATAGCCACGCGAAAAATACACTGTCATCTATCTCTCTATAGATACGGCTTCTCTGTGTTTGTGTGTGTGTGTGTGTGTGTGTGTGTGTGTGTCTCTCTCTATGTGAGCAACACCTGGGGATTGTTCAGTTCTGTTTGTGATGTGGTCTGGCGGCTTTTGTGTATTTGTATGTACTGGCCTTCCTTTGAAAAGCCATAACAGTTCAAAAGGGCTTTACAGATAAGCTCTAAATTGCTCAATCCTGTTTGAGTGGAGTTCGCCTCCAAAGGTGACTAACACGGTTACATTCGTCGACAAGGATGGGACTCGATATGGTCAGGAATGGCATTATGGCCACTGAATCATTTTCGTGCTGTTCCCATTCCACGAATCTGGGAGGGACCTAAGCTTGGCGGGTCCATTGTTCGGACCCGGCAAAGCCGGCGTACGGCTCTAAGTATTTCATCCCGGCGAAGCCGGCTACCCGGCGAAGCGGGTATTCCTCTATGTTAGGAAACGCTACCGTTGCTGAGCTTTGGTTCAGTTTTGTGTGTTGCATGTAGTTGACTTATTTTTACTTTGTGGGAAAGTACCGATATTATATTTTGTAAACACAATATTTATGCTTGGACGAGAATGCAGGTGAACTTTCTAGTCCTGTCAAAACAAGTTGTTTACCATGCTGTTCTTAGTGTGAGTTCGTAGCGTTCGTTCGGATTAAGTGCGTCGGCGCTTTTGATGTACGTCATAGAGAATGTCGCTAGTTTAGTCCATGCACGGCTCGTATACTGTTCAAAAAAAGAAACGCATAGCTTGTAATATTTGGTTAATTTAGTTATATGGCTACAAGGATATCCACCAAACTGCAGAAAATGTTTATCTGGTCGTCGACCTTTCGTCCATTGCCACAAGTGAGCTCTGCACGTGACGCATGCGTTATCAGTGGCTACAATGTCAAAATTGCTCATTTGGCATGACCACTCGTCATGCTTCAGTGTAATCTCGTGAAACTCGGGGAATATTGAGCTCTCACCATGTCTTCCAAAACCCATAAAAGCGGATTGTTCGCCACAAAGAAATCAGACGACAATTCAGCGACGAAAGATGGCCCGATTGAGCAGAGAAGACCGCCAAATTGCATTGGGTCGTTTACAAGCAGGCCAAAGTCAAAGTGCAATCGCCAGGCACTTCCACGTGTCCCAGAGCACCATCAGTAGACTGTGGGTCAGGTTTCAAGCCACTGGCTCCGTTGCTGACTTGCCACGAGCGGGAAGACCAAGGGCGACAACTGCTGCTCACGACCGCTTCATACGGCTCCGCCACCTCCGGAATCGTTTCCTGTCGGCCTCATCTTCTGTCCAGGCTCTCCCCGGGCCACACCGATTATCGGACCAGACCGTGCGGAACCGCCTGCATGAAGCTGGTTTGAGAGCTCGCAGACCTCACAGAGGAGCTGTCCTCACCCGCCGCCATCGCCAGAACCGAGTGCAGTGGGGCAACCAGCACCTTCGCAGGACCGTCCGGAATCACTGGAGACACGTGTGGTTCTGCGACGAGTCCTACTTCCTGCTCCAGCGACATGATGGTCGGAGGAGGGTCTACCGGAGAGTAAACGAACGTTACGCGCCCAACTGTGTGGATGAGGCACCCGTTCATGGTGGTGGAGGCGTCATGGTGTGGGGGGCGATCCATACCGCTGGAAGGAGCACCCTGGTGCACGTCCAAGGGCGCATAACTGCCCAGCGATACGTGGAGGAAATTCTGCGCCCACACGCCCTTCCTCTTCTGGCTGACCAGGATGCCATATTCCAGCAGGACAACGCTCGCCCGCACACAGCACGACTCACCACCCAGTTCCTCACCGACCACCATGTCCAGGTGCTTCCCTGGCCATCCATGTCGCCAGACATGAACCCGATAGAACACCTCTGGGATGAATTGGACAGACGTGTGCGCAGGCGAGAAGAAGCGCCGGCAAATCACCGCGATCTATTGCAGGCACTTCAGGAGGAGTGGGACACCATCCCACAGCAAGATATCCGGCATCTGATCCAGTCCATGCCCAGAAGGTGCCGGGCAGTTGTTGCTGCTCAAGGCAGTCACACCCCCTACTGACTTGACAGCCTCGGCACCCAATCGTATTGATTGACTGATTGATTTGAAGATGCAAATGAACTGTGTGTGCATTCAACTGTGTCCATACCAAATTTCAAACAAATAATCTAAATATTGGATTTTCTGTTAATTTTTTCGAAAAATAAAACAAATTTGGCAAGTAGCAACTATGCGTTTCTTTTTTTGAACAGTATAGTTGTTTCATGTTCGGTCTGGAATATTCTCGAGATTGAGTATTTACTATATATGCCAGCGCGATTTGTATGTAAAAAAGCTTCTATTTGAGTTCTGCTAGATCTGCAGTTGTATGTATTGAATGCTGAATAAATCCTCGAACTCAATTTGACGAGTTGTTTTCTGTTGCTGCGAAGACGGGCGACGTAGAATAAAAGAACACAACTATACGACGTTTGAGAACTTGTGGCAATCTCAAGTGTCGTGTAACACTCTAGTAGTAAATCATTTACCTTAAGAGACCCGTCTCTTGAAAGAGTGTTTGTCCCCGACAAACCTGACAACCGCTATACACACCTTGCTCGGTCGAGCATATACAACGTTGTGACGTTATTAAACCCAGACCAGCTACATTTCTCATAAACACAACTCATGTCAAACTATGGTTTTCTCGTGCAACACACGAAACCCGTGATGTCGCTTCAAACGTGTCCTAGCATATCCCAATTCAATCTTTAGGGAGGTTAAAATCACGACGTTTTCACATCACAACTATCCTACTCACATCTTTGTGACACCTATAGGTGTAGGTCTCTAGCAAAATGCATACATTATGCGATCAGAAGAAGACATTTGTTTTCCGAGGTAAATATTAAATGAATATATGTTAATCTTGATTTTTGAGTACAGGCAGTTATACCTTTGTTTTTATTTTTCCCTCTCACTTTTCGTACATATTGTTGGAGCCCCCTCACCCCCCCCCCCCCCCCCCCCCCCCCGCCGCTGGTTTGTATAATGGGTCTGTGGCCTTAGTACAATAAACCATTCAGTGCTCTCTCTCTGTCTCTGTCTCTGTCTCTCTCTCTCTCTCTCTCTCTCTCTCTCTCTCTCCTTTTTATATTTAGTCAAGTTTTGACTAAATATTTTAACATCGAGGGGGAATCGAAACGAGGATCGTGGTGTATGTGCGTGTGTCTGTGTGTCTGTGTGTGTGTGTGTGTGTGTAGAGCGATTCAGACTAAACTACTGGACCGATCTTTATGAAATTTGACATGAGAGTTCCTGGGTATGAAATCCCCGAACGTTTTTTTCATTTTTTTTGATAAATGTCTTTGATGACGTCATATCCGGCTTTTCGTGAAAGTTGAGGCGGCACTGTCACGCCCTCATTTTTCAACCAAATTGGTTGAAATTTTGGTCAAGTAATCTTCGACGAAGCCCGGACTTCGGTATTGCATTTCAGCTTGGTGGCTTAAAAATTAATTAATGACTTTGGTCATTAAAAATCTGAAAATTGTAAAAAAAAATAAAAAATTTTAAACGATCCAAATTTACGTTTGTCTTATTTTCCATCATTTGCTGATTCCAAAAACATATAAATATGTTATATTCGGATTAAAAACAAGCTCTGAAAATTAAATATATAAAAATTATTATCAAAATTAAATTGTCGAAATCAATTTAAAAACACTTTCATCTTATTCCTTGTCGGTTCCTGATTCCAAAAACATATAGATATGATATGTTTGGATTAAAAACACGCTCAGAAAGTTAAAACAAAGAGAGGTACAGAAAAGCGTGCTATCCTTCTTAGCGCAACTACTACCCCGCTCTTCTTGTCAATTTCACTGCCTTTGCCATGAGCGGTGGACTGACGATGCTACGAGTATACGGTCTTGCTGAAAAATGGCATTGCGTTCAGTTTCATTCTGTGAGTTCGACAGCTACTTGACTAAATATTGTATTTTCGCCTTACGCGACTTGTTTTTCTCACGCTCTCTCTTTCTTTAGTCTTCCCTTTTCTCTCTCTCTCTCTTTCTTACTCACCCCCCCCCCCCCACCTTTCTGTCAAACACATACATGTTAACAAAGTAGTTCGCACACACATAACAATTTTATGAAACACAACGACATGCACAGTTTACAAAAGTAAACTCTCACATATTCGGGCGCGTGCCTGCGCACATAAATATGCACGCACACGCACACTCCCCGCACTCTGCTGAAGCCCTCACTAAGATGTTACTGTGGATATGTTAACAAATCAACTATCAAATGATCACCTGCAGAAAACTTATGAATTTGTTGATAACTAAATGCATTTTGACTTTTTTAAAAAACTTTTTGAAATTCATCATTTTGATATTCTAATATATCAAAAATTAATGAGAAAACATTTTTGTTTCGTGGAGATGAAAGTGTTCGTTGAATAAAATTGTTCACGGAATAGCATTTATTATAACATTCTGCCTATTGCTGGTCGTTTTGTGTGTGAGTGTGTGTGTGTGTGTGTGTGTGAGTGTGTGTGTGTGTGTGTGTGTGTGTGTGAGTGAGTGAGTGTGTGTGTGTGTGTGTGTGCGTGTTTTTTTTCTCTCTCATAGTATTTAACAACGTTCTGCCATTTGCTGGTCGTTTTGTAAGTGTGTGTGTGTGTGTGTGTGTTTTATGCGTTCGTGCGTGCGTGTGTTTGCGTGCGTGTTTGTGTGTGTGTTTCTGTCTCTTTCTCTCTTTTCCTTTCTCTATACCTCTCCCTCTCTCCTCTCTTTCCCCTCTTCTTCTGTGTCTCTCTCTCTCTCTCCTTCTCTCCATATGCTCATGACTAATTCCTATTCAACCTTTTGAAACCTGTTTTTGTAAATTAGATTGAGATACATTTAAATTCAAATGTTTTTTTCTCGCTGTAAATTTTACGAAAAGTTGTCACTGTATTATTATATTACCTCCTTTCCAGGGACCTATGGCCGATACGGAAATAAATCATCCTTCTCAGTGTACAATGTTGCGAGTTGTGTGTTGCAGACGGGACGGGGTACAGACACAGCTGACCGTACACGACCGCCATCAGTGGGCTCAGGGACCCGCCACAGTCTGATCGAGGAACGCTGGCCCGAGAGACAGCTAGACTTTACTGCCCCCCGTAATGTGAGTCATCGGCATGATGATGGTGATGATGATGGTGATGACGATGATGAAGATGATGGTGATGATTATTATGATGATGACAGTGGTGGTGGTGATGATGATGATGATGATGATGATGATGATGATGATGATGATGGTTATTCCATGCTTGCTTATGACCTTAGCAGTACATGTATCTTGATTCTAATTTGGGCAGGAACCTCTTAATTCAGACCAATTATCTACCCACACCATGTTTTATTTAGCTAGCTATAATATTTTTCGTGTGCTAGGCTATTCATACTGATGCAGATGTCGATCACATGATCGTTCAAAAACTGGAGTTTTTGCGTAAATTTTAATGGGTATCATGACAAAAAGCGCTGTATTTCAGCAATGACTTCCTGGATTGGTTTGAATCTGTGGGAATATTTTGTCGACACCTGAACCCCCCCCCCCCCCCCCCTGCCACATGTAAATTCCTGCCTTGATCTGAGACTCTCTATTTCAAGTTTTTTACCCAACACTGATTTGAATGTTATCCTTTGAGTACAGGGTTGAATGTAGGGGAGGGGGGGAGGTGTCGTGAGTTCCGGAAACTAGTGTGTCGCTGTCGGCGTGGTTGCGACCCCCACCTTCCAGAGTCCCTGAGTCAACTTTGTTCAGACGCTCCTTAGTGTCACGTGGGGGGGGGGGAGGGGGTGAACGCATGCGCACGATAAAGATCCATAGTTCATAGGGCTTGGAAACGTGAATACACGCATGCAGACAAAGAAAGGAAAAGGGACAGCGCCGTTCTTAACTGCAACTTGCTTTGCACAGTGAGAAAGCTTCCCCACTTTCAATGAGAGTTGTCTCACAGAACAATATGAAACCAAGAACCTCTCACTGATAAAGCACCCCCCCCCCCCCCTCCTTCCCCCGTGTGTTACAGGGCACGCACACTGTGCACTACATATGGTGTGCTAAAGACAAGGACGTGTTCCTCTTCCAACACTACCTCAGTGTCTACAGCGCCGTCAGGCTGGTCAAACCGCTCAGGGTCATCATCCACTACAAGAGTATGCCCGTCACCGACAACAACTACAACGAGTGGTACCAGGTCAGTAGTAGTTAGTAGTAGTAGACGACGACGACGACGACTACAGGTGCTTGACAGTGACTTACAACAACTACATGAGTGGTACCAGGTCAGTTGTAGTAGTTGTTGTTGTTGTTGACTACATGCGTTTCACAGTGACTGACAACTAGGGGAAGGGCTCCTAATATGGAGCACTCTTTGTTTCATGCTGATAACTAGCTTGTTTTCTTGCAAAGAAGTTTCATTTTGTGTTTGATAGTCCTTCTTTCTTAGGTTAACCGTTAGGCCTAATTAGAGTGAAATAGCTTTGATACACATTCAGCAAAAATTAAATACAGAAAAAATCACAAAGGGTCCATATTAGGAGCCTGGGCAACTAATATGGACCAGTGAAGCGGCCTTCACGAATCACTGTAAAAAGCCCCCTATATTTCAAAATAACATGATACAACTTAGTGTACAAGTCAGCCTAATTAAAATATGCTCTAGATTTATCTGTTTCGGGTTGATGAGAGTATTATTTGAAGCACACCAGGAAACTAAAGAAGCTTATCAAAAACAGAGTGAAAATAAGTGAAATTATCAACTTCCACGAAAAGAAGACTTTTTGTAGCATTTTTTTGAAATCTCGAAGGCTAGTTATTGGTTATTTCCAGCAAGTTTCTTAATGAATTAATGAAAATAGCCTTTAGCTTTTATTTTCTTCGATTTGTTGAAGGTGGTCCATATTAGGGGACTCGCACATACTTTGAGATTTTGCTATTATTTTTTGTTTGCAGTAGAAATTCGGGGTCAACACTGCTAAAATGTAACAAATACTGCTTTAGCTGTCATATATAGCCATTTTTGTGTGATAAAAGCTTTGGCTGTGGACAGAAACGAGTCCGTTTTAGGCGGCAAATTTAGAGTGAACGCTGCCAAAAGTGAAAAAAAGAGAAAAAGCCTAACGGTTTTGAGATTTCTGTTTCTTCAACTGTTTTGACATGTGCAAGTTATCCAGAGAGGGTGAATACAGCGAATAAAACTTTTTTGAGCGCTCTAGCGCCGTTAGTTTGTCAGAACAGAAGGTGGTCCATATTAGGAGCCGGTCCATATTAGGAGCCCTTCCCCTACAACGATTGGAACCAGGCCCGATACAGAGACATGTTGACAAGAAGAGCCTTATATACGGCTCACCTTCGACATGCATCAGACTCAAATCCTCTCCTGCCTTTACTCCAGTCATGATCAACAACATGTTAATGTCCTGCTTGTTGACCACTCGACCCCATTTTTTCTGAGCACTTTGACCAGGGTCAACCAGATCAAGTCTAGACCGGAAGACTAGTCCATGGAGCCTTAGAAGTGTGTGAAGCTAAAAAACACTCTTGTACAAGAGGCGAACCCATCAAGGCTCACGTAAGAAATCGACACACACACACACACACACACACACACACACACACACACACACACACACACACACACACACACACACACACACACACACAATTTCCTTCTATTTCTTTGTATTTCTGCCTCGTAGGGGTAGGGGTGTTCAAACCAAAGGCACCTTTAAACCAAAATTCAAATCACACATCTTACAATACTAAGACACTCAGCAGTGAAAGGGTGTCTGCTGGTAAAAAATTCCAAACAATCCTAAAAGTACTTCACTACTAAACGTGCTTTTAAAAAGAGCCGTTATTTTTCCCTCTATAATCAGTATTGTGTTTTCTGCGAACATGTAGTCTATTTAGATGGTTGTCATGTGCACATGAGTTGCTAAAGCGTTTTCAGTTGGGCATATGTCGAAAAGCAAAGAATTAGCCCTTTGAAAACCATCAGAACTGTCACACAAAAATAACATTTACCTATCTCACCAACTGACCAAACATAGGGCTTTTCCTTATGTATTATGTATTGTCGTGTTTTTTGTAGCATACTTGTGAAAACAGCCACCACTGTTGTAAATGATACTTTAAAGAGCATTATTTCATTTTTACAGTTGAAGGACAACCTGGACTGCCGTATATTACAGCTGTTTTACAATCAGCCAAAATTTTCTTAACAAACGTATGTTAAGAACAACTCCCCTAGTGAAATTGAAGGAAAACAAAGTGAAAATCCCCCTGCCATAGAGGAGCTAAAGAATCAACAATAAACGACTGCATGGATAGCTTGATGCACGAATGCATTGCGGACATGTTTGTCTCCAACCAAGAGAAAGTTCCAAAAAATCCCTTTTGTGCTTCTTATTATACAGTGACGTAAAAGACAGCCTTTTCTGCTGTTCATACATTCAGGGGTTATGGTTACACTAAACGACGTAGTTGTAGCCATACTGCCATCCAGATTTATTTTTTCCTTGCGAGCAGTCACTGGGTGTTTGTGCTGTCTGCCAACCGTCAGACGACCCCGCCCAAGTCTGTTAAGGGACCGTTTGACCGTTATAGAACGCGTCTTTTTGATTTTTTAGCACATTTGGAAACGGTTGATTTTTATCCCTACCATTGTTTCCAAACATTATATAGGAATGTTTTGTGAACAACGGATAATTGCCGCTACTCGCATGTGTAGCAAAAGTGAGCGTACATACTCACCCTGGTCGTACAGCCGTTGTCCGTTGCCCGTCTTCATCTGTCTGTACAAATCATTACCTTTGGATTTTTCTCGAACGCTATGAAGTGAAGAAACACCAAATGTTGCAAAATGTTGTATGACCCCAAGAGCTCAAAAAAGATACTTGAGAACCTTGACCTTACCTTAAGGTCAAGGTCACAGGGAGAATGAATGTGGTCTAAAAACTGCAAAATGTCACATTGTGCCAGTTTTCTGGAAAACAAATTAAAAACAGCGGGCTTAGTTTTGTATGGTATACAAGAAAAAGAAAGCCTTATCTTCTGATACCATTTTGGTTGACCTCGCTTCAATGTCAAGGTCACAGGAGTCCTTCAAAGTTGAATTGTATACATGTTTTGAAGTGACCTTGACCCTGAACTATGAAAAAAATCTTTCAAACTTCATAATTGTGTGGGGCACATGTTATATACTGATATTGAGCCACATTTAGTCACATATCATCAAGGTCAAGGTCACTTTGCCCCTTATGAAATGTGACTGAAACGGGCAATTGAATCACTAAAAGTGACAATGTCTCTTTGTAGAAAGTGCCAATAAGTATGTTTATGCTTCCTATGTCTTGAATTGATAGCCTTGTGATGTGTGACCTTTGATGATCTTGACCTTGGCCAAAGGTCATGTGTAATTTGGTAGGAAAAATCTGTAAACCAGTTCTAATAGTGTACAATGTCCTTGCCAGCTTCAGTTGTTAGACCTTCACCTTCAAGGTCACCTGAAGGTCAAGGTCACTTTAAGACAAAGGTCAAGCATGAGAGTCGCATGGGCTTTGCTTTGTTAAGATTTTTTACCAAGACACATGGATTTCTTTACCCGGCTTGGTCACATTTTTCATAGGGGTCAATGTGACCTTGACCCTAACGATATGTGACCAGATGTGGCTCACTATGAAATTCTAACAAACGCCCCACTCAGTGTTTAAGTTTGTAAGAGATATCGTCCATAGTAAAGTTAAAGGGGCAAGCTCACATCAAAATATGTCTACAATTCAACTTTGAAGGGCTCCTCTGACCTTGACATTGAAGCGAGGTCAACCAAAATGGTATCAGAAGATAAGGCTTTCTTTTTCTTGTATACCATACAAAACTAAGCCCGCTGTTTTTAATTTGTTTTCCAGAAAACTGGCACAATGTGAAATTTTGCAGTTTTTAGACCACATTAATTCTCCCTGTGACCTTGACCTTATGGTAAGGTCAAGGTTCTCAAGTATCTTTTTTGAGCTCTTGGGGTCATACAACATTTTGCAACATTTGGTGTTTCTTCACTTCATAGCGTTGGAGAAATATCCAAAGGTAATGTTCAGTACAGACAGATAAAGACGGGCAACGGACAACGGCTGGACGACCAGGGTGAGTATGTACGCTCACTTTTGCTACACATGCGAGTAGCGGCTATTATCCGTTGTTCACAAAACATTCCTATATATTGGAAACAATGGTAGGGATAAAAATCAACCGTTTCCAACTGTGCCAAAAAATCAAAAAGACGCGTTCTATAACGGTCAAACGGTCCCTTAACAGACTTGGGCGGGGTCATCTAACGGTTGGCAGACAGCACAAACACCCTGTGACTGCTCGCAAGGAAAAAATAAATCTGGATGGCAGTATGGCTACAACTACGTCGTTTAGTGTAACCATAACCCCTGAATGTATGAACAGCAGAAAAGGCTGTCTTTGACGTCACTGTATAATAAGAAGCACAAAAGGGATTTTTTGGAACTTTCTCTTGGTTGGAGACAAACATGTCCGCAATGCATTCGTGCATCAAGCTATCCATGCAGTCGTTTATTGTTGATTCTTTAGCTCCTCTATGGCAGGCGGATTTTCACTTTGTTTTCCTTCAATTTCACTATGGGAGTTGTTCTTAACATACGTTTGTTAAGAAAATTTTGGCTGATTGTAAAACAGCTGTAATATACGGCAGTCCAGGTTGTCCTTCAACTGTAAAAATGAAATAATGCTCTTTAAAGTATCATTTACAACAGTGGTGGCTGTTTTCACAAGTATGCTACAAAAAACACGACAATACATAATACATAAGGAAAAGCCCTATGTTTGGTCAGTTGGTGAGATAGGTAAATGTTATTTTTGTGTGACAGTTCTGATGGTTTTCAAAGGGCTAATTCTTTGCTTTTCGACATATGCCCAACTGAAAACGCTTTAGCAACTCATGTGCACATGACAACCATCTAAATAGACTACATGTTCGCAGAAAACACAATACTGATTATAGAGGGAAAAATAACGGCTCTTTTTAAAAGCACGTTTAGTAGTGAAGTACTTTTAGGATTGTTTGGAATTTTTTACCAGCAGACACCCTTTCACTGCTGAGTGTCTTAGTATTGTAAGATGTGTGATTTGAATTTTGGTTTAAAGGTGCCTTTGGTTTGAACACCCCTACCCCTACGAGGCAGAAATACAAAGAAATAGAAGGAAATTGAGCCTATTTGGAACCAGACTTTAGTATGTTCCCATGGGGGGATTCGCGGTGCGAATGACACTGCGTCAGCTTGTTCATTTATCTTTAGTATTTTCTTCAACTTTAACTTTTAGGACCATGTATGAGGTTGTGGCAAGCTAAATACACAACACGACGACGTCTCGGAAAAATAGTAAGGATTATATAGGGAAAAACAACAGTGTCAGTTAATGTCCGTTTTGAAGGTGTTAGTGGTTGGGGATTTTGAAAAGCATCAGACATCAGGCAGATACAATCCTTTCTGCGTGTTCTGGTGCAGAAAGAGTTTTCAGTTTATACATTGGGGTGACCAGTAGATACCGTTTTACAACCATAGCCCCAAACGACATTTACAGAGCCCAAAGAAGGATTAGGGTCAATTTCAAAGCCATTTTTCCGTATGAAGCGCCAACTTTATATGAAAATGTGTTTAATAAACATCAAAGGACTGAGGTTGAACTTTCTGATAAGGGACATTTTAAACCTAGTCATTGTCACTTCAACGTTCCCTTCACTAAAGTGGCTAAGATGCCTGGACTACTAGATCTAGATCTGTCTGTGTCTGCATGTAGCCTGCCAAATAGTCTCGGCCCGCTCAAAATAACAATGACCGAGACTTTTAGTACTTCCTTCGCGTGACGTCTAACCCTCTTACGTCATAATGTGACGTCAATGTAATGTGACGTCTTCAAATGTTAGAGTTTCTACCACAGACATACACACGCACAAACACACACACACACACGCACGCACAGACAGACAAAGTTACGATCGCATAGGCTACACTTACGTGAGCCAAAAATGAAATTTTGTAGACGAACTTAACTCCTCCGTGACTATGAGCACTTTAGAGAATTTAGCTAGTAATGGAAGGGCGCTGGTTCTGAGCGACGCTTAGTTCTCGAGATAGGTGTGACCAGATCACGTCATTTATACTTTCGTCATCGGAGATCTTTTGTATTTCAATCATCGTCATTTCCCAGTTCTGTGTTCTGCGGTCGTTTTGATTGACTTGACAAGTTGAGAAAACCAATGACACTTCATTTTTGCGAAGCAACTGAATATGAAAATAAAAGAAAGCGTGCAGAAGTATGTTTGGGTCAGGGGCGGACCTAGTTGTGAATAAGGGGGGGGTTCCAAATTGGAGCAGGGGTCCAGTGGCCGCTCAGGCCCCGGTGGGGTCCAGGGGCAAAGCCCTGGTGGGGGGTCTGGGGGGTGAAGCCCCCCAAATGCTGAAGGAATTTTATTTTTTTAGGTCAATCGGAGGCCTCTCCTGGAAGATAACAAGGTATCTATTCAGTAAATATGCGTGTACAAATATGTGCGCCTTTGACTTTGAGAAGGCAATGTGCTATTTTATATGAACTACTATTTCAATATAACTAATCATTTCAAAAATAATTCGGAGGGGGGTTAGCCTTTGAGTTTCTCGTCAGTTTCAAGCATGTTGCATTTGGAAGGAAGGAAAGCACAAGCGCTTTATTTTTTTTACAAAAAAAAAATAAAATAAAAAAAAAACGGATGGGGGAGGGGGGGGTTCCGGGCACCCAGGAACCCCCCCCTAGGTCCGCCCCTGTGGGTCCTGCAAGACTTTATGACCAAAGTTATATCCCTTGGAAGTAAATGAAGATGTCTGCTTTTCGTCTGCTTTGAAGGTAGGGAGATTTTACAGCGCACACGGTAAATTGCAAGTCGTATTGGGCAAGTATTTTGTTATTCTTCTTTCTTCGAAGTACCATAGATTTGTTCTTGGCCATATTTGCGACCTGTGCATCGTTATATTATGGGAAAAACACGTTTGAACGCAAATTCGCAAAGTAATTTTGATCATTTGCTCCGGAACTGCAACGTCGATTTGCCAAAACAAAAAATTCTGGCTCAATATGCGGGAACATGCTGGTAGTGTCATATTTTTTAAATGGGTGTGGAAGAACTGCTCATAATTAACATAGCACTCCGGCCCTGTTCTTTTTTTCGTCACACCCAAAACCGTTATTTGTTTATAGTGGAAAGTATGACTGCACGTGATGTGTCACAGCCGCACAAACAAAAGCCTGGCAGAACTGATGCATAGTTGAAGTGATGTTTAATCAACTGTAGTTCCAACATACTGCACCGTCAAACTGAAACCAATGTGACATAACAATCACTCAACCATACTAATAATGAACAGCAACTACTAACATTACACTGACACTACAAAAACAAAGGGAAACAACCTGTGAAACTTGTCATTTTGGAAACTATTCTGTTACACTTAAAGGGAGATAATGAGAATTCTACCAACTTGGAAAAAGAGCTCTGACCATTTGTTTGTTTGTTTGCTTAACGCCCAGCCGACCACGAAGGGCCATATCAGGGCGGTGCTGCTTTGACATATAACGTGCGCCACACACAAGACAGAAGTCGCAGCACAGGCTTCATGTCTCACCCAGTCGCATTATTCTGACACCGGACCAACCAGTCCTAGCACTAACCCCATAATGCCAAACGCCAGGTGGAGCAGCCACTAGATTGCCAATTTTAAAGTCTTAGGTATGACCCGGCCGGGGTTCGAACCCACGACCTCCCGATCACGGGGCGGATCGCGGACGCCTTACCACTAGGCCACCGTGCCGGTAGCTCTGACCATTACCTTTATCTCTTACACACTTTACACAAAAAGGGATAACAAAACAAACCAAAAAACTTATTGTGAATCACAGGTGGGCATACTGTTGACTAGAAAATGATTAAGAACAAAATAACTATGCAACGTTATCCTTTAATTGGCACGAATGCGTTTCCATACACTACCAACATTTTAGATGAAAGGCAAACATGTACAAAATACCACTCTTACTTGAATTTGACACACTGAAAACTAATTAAACCGTAAAATGAACTTTGCAAAAAGTGCGCACATCATGGCGAACACTGAAACACCACATGGTAAAAGGCCGTACCAAAAAACGTACAAAAATATAAACTCTTCCCTACTACAAGACTAATATACTTATTCCTGAACAGAAAATTGATAATGGACACAAACTGAACAATATTTACCCAATGATGGCCTCTGTGCGACATGTATTTTGGCCGATACTGATGGAGCAAACATGCCGTGGCCCAACGCTTCAAAAATGGCAGACCGGAAGCGCCGGAACAGGAAGCGCATCAAATTCTTGCAGTGAAATTGTCCTACGTATTTTAAACAAACCTTTGAATCTATCTTACACACATTTGGTGTAAAATTAATGTCTAAATAAAACCTAAAAACTATCAAACTTGTAGAACTTTACATAATCAAAAAGGAGCAACAACAAACAAGCTGGATCTGAAACAGATTTGGATTAACATGGTTTAAAAAATGTATGTGGCATCGGATTTAGCGTGGCGCCTTTCACATCATGTGTATGTAGTACTTACCACAAACCTTGTCCATCTACAGATGCTTAAAGATGAAATCCCCGGCCTCGAACATAAGCCACTTCCTGAGGTCACGTGTGGCTCACGTGATTTGCTGGAGCTGTCACTCACCTTCCTGGAGCGCGGAGGGGGCGTGGTCTTGGGACGCAACGTCATTGTGACTCGCGCACCGTCACGCACTACGTCATCGCTGTCATTCCACTTTTCTGGCTCCAGTGACAAAACGGAGGGCGTGGTTTTTGCCACCGGAAATCTGCCGGCTGCCAGGAAAAAGGAGAGCGTGGAACGAATACTGAATGCCAAGCCGGAGTGTGTTAGCGTGGAAACTTACAACGCTCGGAGTCTAAGGTAAATGAGGAGTTGCCAGTGACAGAAGCATTGAGACGGAGATGTATGACGTCATCATTTTAATGTGTGTATTCGTCATCGTCGTTGTCGTCATCACTAAACACACATATAAACTCGCAGATGTTGTTCTCTGTGGCTTGTTTGAGGTATTCCCATATTTTGTTTGACATTAATTCGTTCAAGATGAAAAGACGTGCCTGAAGAGTATCCTGTTATCCATTGTGTAACTATCTGTGTGTCTCTCACATTATAATGATCAAACTTATTCCTCACATTGCTCTTTGTGTGTGTACAGTGCACCTTGCGTCACACTGAATACGTCACGACTGTTCCCCCTTGACGTCATTAACGCGTCATCGCCCTTCGCGGAGCTGGCCCGCTGGTTGTTCTACGGTCAGCGCGGTGTGATGGCGGCCAGACCTGACCCTGCACACCTCATCCCCCGCATCACTCACTACGTCAGGTGCGTCTTTCACTCAGTGTTCGTTTCACCCTGCATCATACACTACGTCAGGTGCGTCTTTCACTCAGTGTTTGTTTCACCCTGCATCATACACTACGTCAGGTGCGTCTTTCACTCAGTGTTTGTTTCACCCTGCATCATACACTACGTCAGGTGCGTCTTTCACTCAGTGTTTGTTTCACCCTGCATCATACACTACGTCAGGTGCGTCTTTCATTCAGTATTTGTTTCACCCTGCATCATACACTACGTCAGGTGCGTCTTTCACTCAGTGTTCGTTTCACCCTGCATCATACACTACGTCAGGTGCGTCTTTCACTCAGTGTTCGTTTCACCCTGCATCATACACTACGTCAGGTGCGTCTTTCACTCAGTGAACGTTTCTTCCTGTATCACTCACTACGTCAGGTGCGTCTTTCACTCAGTGTTCGTTTCACCAGCTGTCAGTTTCTTTTTTAGATTTTAAAAGTTCCTTCTAGCACCATAACGAGGCTTGATATATTTTTAACCCTCGACGCGAAATAAATTCTTTGAAAAATGCTCACTCTCCACTGAAAGCAGTCAGGATGTTCACTAGCGGCAAGCGTTCAAATGAAAGTACACTAGCAATGTATGTAAACAGTTCCCTAGCACTGTATGGAAACAGTTCACTAGCAATGTATGTAAACAGTTCACTAGCACTGTATGTAAACAGTACACTAGCAC